>NW_021703775.1:68961464-69021051 GCF_005190385.1 Monodon monoceros
AGCACACTTGACAGCTCCCCCTTACTTTATTGCTTTAAAAAATAACAAAATGTAATATTTGTTTTTTGTTGAAAAATAGAAAATATACAGAAGCAGAAAGAAGACAAGTTGCTTTCAGGGAGCTATCTAATTTTTAGCAGGAGACTGCAGCTCTGAGAGGGTGGGGAGTGAGAATGTCACCCTGTTGTACACATAGCCAATGGAGCAGGAGAGAAAATGCTCTCTGAGGCTTTTCAGGAAGGTCTGAAATCATGAGGTAAGTTTTTAGAAAATGAAATCACTCCAGGGCTTCCCTGGTGGCACAGTGGTTGAGAGTCCACCTGCCGATGCAGGGGACACGGGTTCGTGCCCTGGTGCGGGAAGATCCCACATGCCGAGGAGCGGCTGGGCCCGTGAGCCATGGCCGCTGAGCCTGCGCGTCCGGAGCCTGTACTCCGCAACGGGAGAGGCCACAACAGTGAGAGGCCCGCGTACCGCAAAAAAAAAAAAAAGGAAAAAGAAAATGAAATCATTCCAGAATGGCCAACTTTGAGAAGAACTGAAATATAGTTGAGGGGACTGTCAGACCTGTATGATTTTACTTCCTTCTTTACTAATATGTTATTTTACAGTTGCCCATAGTGATATAAAACTGTCATTTTTCTGCTTCTCTTGTAAACCTGGGCGTTTTTTTCTGACCGAAATGCATTGTGTGGTCTCAGAGCTTTAACATAAATTGCCTTGTCCACCAAATTCAGGCTTTGTACTTGAACTGGAGCACCAAAAGTCTACAACAGGAGCAGCCTGTCCCAGGTCACAACTGGACACCAAGGTTGACCAATGTTCTCCCAGTTGCCCTGAGACGCTGATAGGCTAGGTCATTGCCTGCCAGCACCACCTAATGGCTGCTCTGAAAACACTCAGGCTGTGCTTGGCAACCATTCAGAAGGGAGCCCTTTTGGCTCGGCTTTTGGGGGAAGGAGTGGGGTGGAACAGAGAGAAGGAAGTGGCTTCCTGAAGTAGACAATGAGAGCCAGGGGGAACTTTCACTTCCAGAGCCTTCCCTATAAAAAAGATTTGGCCCATGCCTCCACAAACAGGAGATTTCTTTAGGCAGATATTTTTAAATTAGGAGAGAAAATTAGTCATCCACACCTTAATGTGAATTACTTTTCTTATCTAATTAGATTTCTTCCTAACAGCTGGTTGAAAAGATCTTCTGAAATCTAAAATGGTTGTGGAGTTGTTGGTGAGCTGATGACAGAACTCAGGGTCATTTCAGAGGGCTGACCTTCATGACAGGGGACAGGGCAGTGTGAAAGCTAGAAAGCTGGGGAAAGAGTCAGATACATGGGGCAAAATGCAGCCTTGATTCTTCCGTTTACTGCATCCTGACCCCTTGAACTCAGCATCTGACCAGTGGCACTTCCTGACTTCTCTGAGAAAGAGTCTTTGGTAGGTGTTCACAATGGGAGGTAATTCCCTTCTGCCCTGTGTGACCATCTCCTTCCCTTCCACACCTACAGCATCTTCAAGTCCAGCTATTTCAGACTACATTTGAGAGACTCATAGAACAAGAGGAGGTCTGACGTGTAATGTGTTCAGGAGATGAGCCAGTTTTAAAAGAATGGGTCTGATTTAAACATAAATCTCGGGCTTCCCTGGTGGCGCAGTGGTTGAGAGTCTGCCTGCCGATGCAGGGGACACGGGTTTGTGCCCCGGTCCGGGAAGATCCCACATGCCGCGGAGCGGCTGGGCCCATGAGCCATGGCCGCTGAGCCTGCGCGTTTGGAGCCTGTGCTCTGCAACGGGAGAGGCCACAACAGTGAGAGGCCCGCGTACTGCAAAAAAAAAAAAAAAAAAAAAAATCTCTTCAAAGTTACAGGGCCCTGAGAAATAGTGATCCCCTGAGTGATCTGTGTACAGGACATCAGATTGGGTTGGCTGAGGTTTTGGCTTAACTGGACAGAGATTTTATTTGCCTTTATTTAAACCTACTATTTATAGGAAACAGGGTTTCTGAGGAATGATAGAATCCTGGTGGAGAGGAGTAGACCATCTCAAGCAGGAGTTTCGGAGTGCTTTGCCTTTCCCAAGTTACTCCTTCGATCTGGAGTGTTAGAACTATAGTTTCCTGAAGATGGTAAAATAGAAAAGCTCTGTGCTGGATCAGGAGAACTTAGCCTTACCTTGTCATCAACATCTGAGTCATTGTCTCTCCCTGGGCCTTAGTTTCCTCATCTCTCAAATAAGGGGCCAGACCAAATGACCCCTAAAATATCTTCCGCTCTAACATCCTTTGGGTTCTGATTTTTAACAGGAGATAAAGGAGAAATTGTACAGTTTCCCCAGGTCCCACTGCCCTCCTCTCTATCCCAACTCACACGACCACCCTGCACACCGCCTGCTCCTTGAGCTTGTCCTCGAAAGGCCTTGAGCTCCACAGATGAGTGTATTGTTAATGTTGGCTCACGGTCCTTTCTGATGAGTGGCCAACATTGTTCCGCTCCTTGCAGGGGTCCCATTAATCTTGTTTGCCTCTGCAGAGCCTCAGCCTGCCTGGAAGATGCCGAGATTGTGCAGCACTTGTTCGGGCGTCCTGCTGCTGACCTTGCTGCTTCAGGTCTCCATGGAGGTGCGTGGTTGGTGCCTGGAGAGCAGCCAGTGTCAGGACCTCACCACGGAAACTAACCTGCTGGTATGTGGGCTGTGGTCGCCGTCTTGGTTTGGGTATCAGATGGGACTGGGGCTGGGACAGCACAAAGAAAGGGGTATGGGGAAGGGGAAATTCATTCCCAGAGATATGGGTAAGTCATCCAAGGGCAGGAATAGACCTCCAGAGTGAAGTCAGAATTGGGCCAAGGAAGGGAGGAAGCAGCTTCAGGGAGATGGGTCTGGTCCCCAAGTTCTGCTTGATTATCTTTACTTCCTGTCCTGTCTTCTTGTATAGAGACCCACTCCATTTAAGCTATTTAGAGACAGTGCCATTAAAGCAAACAATACTAACAATGATGATAACAATAATTGCTCCCTCAACTGATCCTATACTTTCAATCTTTTAGCCCCCAAATTATTCCTTTTTATTTTATTTTATTTTTTTTGCGGTACGCGGGCCTCTCACTGCTGCGGCCTCTCCCATTGTGGAGCACAGGCTCCGGACGCGCAGGCTCAGTGGCCATGGCTCACGGGCCCAGCCGCTTCGTGGCATGTGGGATCTTCCCGGACTGGGGCACGAACCCGTACTCCCTGCCTCGGCAGGCGGACTCTCAACCACTGCGCCACCAGGGAAGCCCCTCCTCTTATATATATATATATTTTTTTTTTTTTTTTTTTTTTTTTTTTTTTGCGGTATGTGGGCTTCTCACTGTTGTGGCCTCTCCCGTTGCGGAGCACAGGCTCTGGACGCGCAGGCTCAGCGGCCATGGCTCACGGGCCCAGCCACTCTGCGGCATGTGGGATCTTCCCGGACCGGGACACGAACCCTCGTCCCTTGCATCGGCAGGCGGACTCTCAACCACTGCACCATCAGGGAAGCCTCAAATTATTCCTTTTTAAATAACCTCATGTCACTTGACATTTCCATTCCATTTTTCTTCCCTTTCTACCTACTACCAGTTACAAAGCCAGGAAGGTAGTACTATAAACCATCTCTAGAGGGAAAAGGAAAAAACCCTTCAGCAGCCTTTCCAGAAGCATATAAAGGCCCTTTTTGCCAGGCTGGAACTCCCTCTAGGTCACCACAGTGTGTGTGTTTGTGTGTGTGTTTTTGTGTGTGTGTGTATTTGGATTGGGAGGCATACATGAGAAACAATACCAAGTCAAGGCAAAAGACACACTGCTGGTGTCTGTGACTGAGTTCCATCCTTCTGCCTGTACCTGCCTGGTGAGGGTGCAATGCATATCACTACATTCTGTGTATTTTGTCAGTAGAGAAGCTGAGTTTAGGTGAGGAGAGAGACTTTCTCAAAAACAGAGCAGGTTGCATGTGGAATATAAAATAGAAATAAAGAGCCTAGGGAATCCTGTGAGCTCTAGTTCAGAGAGACCCAAGAGACTCTTGATCGGAGACACCCATTGCACAGCCTCTTCCGTTGAAAGCTCACCAGGGAACGAGCTCTGGCCATGGTCAGAGCCCATGGGTTCTAGTCCCAGCTCTGTCACCAATGGGCTGTGGAACCTTGCCAAGTTCCCTTCTCCTCTCTGAGAAATTGGGTGTCATTATGTGTCCAGGGGAGAGGAGTATGAGATAATTTTTGTTTTCCGCTGTTAATATTCTGCAGTGTTATAATTCTAAATCCCTGGAGTATGAAATCCCCAACTCAACGGAGTGGGTGCGATCATTCTGTTCTCTCCTTTGTTGTCCCCAGTAACTGAAAACTCAAGGCTGCAGCCCCAAGGTCATTTTCCTAAGCAAATGTGTGCCACAGTTGTCCAGTTATAGGGAGAGGAGATACAGGCTCCATGACCCCTGCAATGGAAATAATCCTGACTTTCTACCCTTCCCTCCAGTCAGAAGGTGACAGGGAAGTGAGACACCTCTTCCCAAAGCTCACTGATTCAGGAAAAGTATAGGATCAGCTCAGAAGACTTGAAAGTGCGTGCCAGATGGGTGTGGGAAAGTTTGGAGGGAGATGGCTGGGGGAGGGTATGAGGTAGGTTTGCAGACCACTGGGGTAAGGTTGAGGCATTATGGAAAATACAGGCCCTAGAAGCCTGGACTTCTTTTCCCACGTTGGGAGGTTCTCTCCCAAATTTCAACCCGATGCCCTTCCCAGACCGAAATGAACCATGTTTATTTATTCAGGATTCACTAAGTGCCAACAACTACCACCCACCTGCCATTTACTGATGAATTCCTATATATCTGGCTTATAAGATTTAAGGCGTTGACCCTGCCCACAAAGCTAGGGGACAAGTAAACCACCGAGTGGGACAGGGATTTTGTTGTAGCTGCCAGGCAGGGGTACCAGGGGACAAACGAGGCGCTGCCCGAGCTGAGTCTCAGATGTCCGTGGGTGCCCAGAGGCGGGGGTGGGCAGACGTCCTCGGCAAGGAATCCACAGGGCACTGGGTCCGCACAACGTGCGGAGGGAGCAGAGGCGCAGGTGCAGCTTGTGGGTGGTGAGGGCGCCGCGGCGGGGGATGGAGGCCGCGGGGCGCGGGGGCCTGACTCGCTCGCCGCTCTCCAGCAGGCGTGCATCCGGGCCTGCAAGCCAGACCTCTCGGCCGAGACGCCCGTGTTCCCCGGCAACGGCGACGAGCAGCCGCTGACCGAGAACCCCCGGAAGTACGTCATGAGCCACTTCCGCTGGGATCGCTTTGGCCGCCGAAACAGCAGCAGCAGCGGCGGCGGCGCGGCCCAGAAGCGCGAGGAGGAGGGGGTGCCGGGGGGCGAAGGCCCGGGGTCCCGCGGCGATGGCGCCGAGCCGGGCCCGCGCGAGGACAAGCGCTCCTACTCCATGGAGCACTTCCGCTGGGGCAAGCCGGTGGGCAAGAAGCGGCGCCCCGTGAAGGTGTACCCCAATGGCGCCGAGGACGAGTCGGCCGAGGCCTTCCCCCTTGAGTTCAAAAGGGAGCTGGCCGGGGAGCGGCCCGAGCCGGCGCGCGGCCCCGAGGCCCCGGCCGAGGGCGCAGCCGCCCGGGCCGAGCTGGAGTACGGCCTGGTGGCGGAGGCCGAGGCGGCCGAGAAGAAGGACCAGGGGCCGTATAAGCTGGAGCACTTCCGCTGGGGCAGCCCGCCCAAGGACAAGCGCTACGGCGGTTTCATGACCTCCGAGAAGAGCCAGACGCCCCTGGTCACGCTGTTCAAAAACGCCATCATGAAGAACGCCCACAAGAAGGGCCAGTGAGGGCGCAGTGGGCAGGGCTTCTCTCCCTGGGAAGTCGACCCCAAAGCCCCACCTCCTGCCCTCCTGCCGCCTCGCGGCCTGGGTGAGGACTCGCCCAGGCGGTGATGGCGCCAGGTATTCCACCTTTTAAAGCTGTCTGTAGTTAGGAAATAAAACCTTTCAAGTTTCACATCCGACTCTGACTTTGAATATTGACTGGGCGAATAAAATAAAAATGCATATCCATCAAATAAAGAGCAACACATATTGAAGGAGCGATAGTGGTTTCCATGTGACCAAGTGGTAGTATGTTTCATAGGATATAGTGGGAATGAAAAGAAAATGTATTTCCCACCCGTGACAAATGGGTCTTCAAGGGGTCAAATAGTTTGGGTGATGGCTCAGTATGGCTACATTTCCCACTCTCCATTGGATGGGGAAGGACTGCTCAGCTGGCTGATGTGTCAAGAGGCAGGATTCCTCCAAGTGACCCTGCTTCCCATCCAACTCCATGAGCCAGCGGGAAGCCGATGAAGCCCAACCAAAACTGGGAGGACGCTCTGGGCTCAGGTGGCAAGCTGTGGTAATGCCTCCGTGAATCTAGCCATCTGGGAACTTGGGCAAGTTTCTGAACTTCTCCAAGATTTAGTTCTCTCATCTACTTTCTTCCTTGCTACTGTGAGGGCTACTGTGAGGGTTAATGAGAAAATGGATGGGATCATGTTATCACTGAGAGGCTAAATGTGAGAGCTGGGGGTTGGTATCAGCTCAGATTTGACTGCCTTATCAGACTACTCTCATTCTCAAACACAGGGTCTCACCCACATAAACACACACCCATGGAGACACATCTGTCTAAATACAACACAAAATGCACAGATGCTTCTTCCAGTCCCTAGGGCTCAAGCCTTGAGGTGTGACTATCTTTTCCCCCTTGTCATGCCCAAGCTCTCTCCTCATGTCCAGCTGCAGCCTTCTCTTCATTCTCAGTGCTCGCGGCTCAGGCCCTAACTATCCTAACAGCTTCCTAACCAACTGGTGTCCTTGTCTCCAGTTGCCTTCTTCCCCAATCCATCGTACACATTCTTCATGTTAATGTATACAAAATCTTGCTTTCTCCATATTCCCTAGCTCAAGACACAAAACAATCGCCCCACCCCCACTCTTCCATCAATTCCAAACTACTGGGCACGGCACACACAAGGGCCCTTGTCCATCAGTTTCACTCTCCTTACCAAACCCCACTTCCCCTGGTCTTCTCACTCTTCTACCATCCTCCTCCACCCTCTGCCTGGAATTCCCCACATTCCCCCTCCATTTTGAATGTTACCCTTTTTTCAACATGAGCCCAGGCTGAAGTCCACTTCCACTGGGAAAGTTGGGATCTCTTGCAGCTGAACCTGCTCATTTTCAGGGTTTCTGCAGTCAGCCCCTCTGCATTGGGGGGGGCATGCAGACCAGCTCAGATGGCAAGTTTCTTGCTGCACATGTCTTGTGCTTTTCTCTCAGGGAAACTCTAAGCTCCACGAGGGCAGAGGCCAGGGGTTGGGCTTCTTTTGTATGTCCCCATGATGTTTTCACAATGTTGGGGCCACTGGTTTGCAGTCACACACATTTACAATTCACAAGAGACTCACAGACACTGATACAGAGATGCACATCTCCACATCAATTGCATCAGACATACCAGGGGATGATGCAGATCAAAGCCAGCTGGGGAACGTTTCTGTATGGCACTTCCATATTTACTCCCATATATATATATATATATTTTTTCTGCAGTATGTGGGCCTCTCACTGTTGTGGCCTTTCCCGTTGCGGAGCACAGGCTCCGGACGCACAGGCTCAGTGGCCATGGCCCACGGGCCCAGCCTCTCCGCGGCATGTGGGATCTTCCCGGACCGGGGCACGAACCCGTGTCCCCTGCATCAGCAGGCGGACTCTCAACCACCGCGCCACCAAGGAAGCCCTACTCCCATATTTTGATGATCTTAGAAGCTCACAATTAAAGAAAACTGGAATGCACCTGGGAAGTCCTGATGGAATCAGAAAGCCAGACTTTTAAGATAAAGTCTCCCTCAATGAGGGTTATATGAAATGGGGCTAGATTCTAGTCACTGTAATGAAGAAATGGCCCAGGCCTTCCCATCTGAGGATGCGCCTATGCTGGGAATCCTGGGCCTTGTGTTTACATCTTGGTAGCATCCTTTCCCTTACCCTCCTTCCTTTTGAGGCAAGTAAATAATGATAGGCGGGGGTGGTTAAATGTCAGTGATTAATACTGGTGGCATTTTCAGATCCTGTTTGCATCTCAAAAAACCATTTCCTTTAAAGAAATCAAATAGACAACCGTGTGGTGACAACATTAACATTTATTTGAAAAGGGCATCATGAAGGCTCATTGGGAAATCACGACTAATAGTCCTAAAGAATAACCTTGCTAAGAGTCCTTCTTCCTACATTCCACCCCCACCCCCCCATCCTCCTTCCTATTCCTTAAACTAATTTGATTCAATGAGTTCAAAATACAGAAAACCGCCACAGGCACTAATTCGGCACTCACATATAAATACGTCAGCTATTATATACATACACTGTCAACTATGAACTACACTATACACATTTGCACGCGCACGGGCACACACACACTCAGCCAGGTCATGAACGTCTAAATGGACACAGACATGTCACAATGTATGTGTAATGCTGCAGCATTGTGGATTTACAGCTCTGCTCTCCACAGGCCAGAATCAACAGCCATGGAGGAAGAGCTCAAAAGGGGAAAGTGATGGGCTGGGGTCCCAAGGGCTCCTGAAGGAGAAAAGACCTGGTCAACCTGGTTGGTGCTAAAGGAGAGCACAGAAAACAGGCCACAGAGCCCCCTCCCACAGGCCTGTGTCCCCTCCCCACTTCCCCAGCTGGCAGGCCCCACCAAGACCATCCTTCGGCAGGCTTCAGTCCTAGGCCGGATTTGGGATACGGGGTATTTTAACTAGAAGATTTCTAGGCTTAGCAAGATGAAGAGGTAATACACTGCCCTGAGCCTTCTCCCCAGACATAAGGGAGCTGCCTTGTTTCAGCACAACTGCCTGCCAGGGTCTTTGGGTCTGGAGAAGTGGGCGTGGCCTGCTCAGAGGTGCCCACTTCCCTGTCTACCATCAAACTTAACATTCAGCCTAACAGCTCAGGCCTAGTCTTTTCCCACAGGCCCCAGCTGGCCAGCTGCCATTTCATGGTCATAAAGAGGAACTGGGAGAGATAGCCTCACTTCTCAGTGAGACTCTCTGTACCCAGGTGAGAAGCCCCAGGGACAATGGAATAGCAACTGGAAGGTGTCATGACCCAAGGGCCCCTAGTGAAGCCAGGAGGTCTGGCCTTTGAGGAGTCTAAACAACTGCAAGGCTGTTCTGATTCTTAGGCCAGTTGAAACGCATCCTCTGGGACTGAGAACACCCAGGGCAAAGGACAGTGCATCTGGGACCCCTGCATTTCAAGCACTTCAGATGGTCCCAGCCCCACCTTCTCACTGCTCATCCATCTATTCTCATGCTTGAGGCGGAGGGCTGGACAGAGGAGAATGTCTGAGGACTTCTCTCCTTCTTCTGACCCACTCAGGCTACTTCTCTGGGGAGGAGATGTTTAGCAGTCAAGAAATCACTTATTTCTACTTTTCAAAAAGAGGAAAATGGGAACAGGCGCAGGCCATGGGGGACCACTTTGCAAGGATAACCGGAAGGAGCCTCCAGGGTCACAGTGGGGCTCTCCTCTCATCTGCTTCTTATGCATTTATGTGACTCAACCAAGTTCACTGAAATTCCAAATATATCCATGCTACTGGGTTCTGTCAGCAGAGTGCTAACCGACCCTACCCCTTGCCCACGAGGAAGAGTCTTCAGCAGTTTTGGGGAGCGACTGGCTTGGGTGGCCTTGCTGACTGAAATTCACAACAGAGGGGTGGATAGCAAAAAGGGCTGGTTGCTTGACACGGTGCCGCCAGACGCCAGCAGGCTTGGAAGGCAGGAAGAGTGGTGCTAGGCTGAAGGCTGGGGTACCCACCAAACTCTGCTTGCCTTCTCTCCCAGGGCTTGGGAGGGCAGGGGTGGGGTGAAGGAGGCTGCTTAATCTACCAGGTAATTGTTCCAGTTAATGTTCATCATGAACTTTCTGATTCTGAGGCATCTTTGGCCAGAATCCGTATTCTACTCCATGTCAGCAGGCAAGTTAATATTCTACTGAGTGTAAGTTTAAATTGGAACCGAGAAGGAGGGCACTCAAAATGTGGCCATGTCTCCAAAGGAAGCACATCTTTGCTATGTAGCGGTGACACAAAGAAAAAGCTGCTTCAGACAGAGGAAACAGCAGTGAAGTATATGAAGAATGGGAATCCTGCACCTTGTTTCTTCGATCTGTTCCCAGGGTGGGGATGAGGGAGAGACAGCTGATGGACATGTAGGTCTCTGGTTCTAGTGCTGGTTCTAGAAAGAGGCTCCAGGGAATGACTGCCAAGTCCCAGAACCAGGGCCCCAGGGCAGTGCTCGGGGTGCAGTTGCCATGGGTGTGGACCCTACAGTCAGAGAAGCACTAGAGAGAAACAGGGCTTCGCGTCAAAGCTGAGCAGGGAAGAAAGATGGGAAGATCCAGTGAGGAAAAGACATGTTTGTGGCTCAAGATTTAGATTTTCTCTGAAGCTTCTTCCAAAGGTCATTTGTCTTCAAGTTTGTTTCCAGTTATTTTATTTTATTTTATTTATTTATTTTTTCCGGTACGTGGGCCTCTCACTGTTGTGGCCTCTCCCGTTGCGGAGCACAGGCTCCGGACGCGCAGGCTCAGTGGCCATGGCTCACGGGCCCAGCCGCTCCTCGGCATGTGGGATCTTCCCGGACCGGGGCACGAACCCGCGTCCCCTGCATTGGTAGGCGGACTCTCAACCGCTGCGCCACCAGGGAAGCCCTGTTTCTAGTGATTTTAAATTTGGTTTCTTAATAAAGAGATATTAAAGTAAAGAGAAATCTCGGTTCATGCCTATAAAGTTGGGTTGAGTATTAGCCAACAGCCACAGAGCAGAGCCAAAGGCTGTGGTGGAGGGGCGGGAGCCGGGCCCCCTCGGCCCTGTAGTCATGTAGACCCTCTGGAAGCCACAGGCCCACAGCACAGAGGCAGCAACCAAGGGGGGAAACTATAGGAACGAGGGTCAGGCAGCCCCCATACCCAACGAGATTACTGCACACGCAATAGGAAAGTTCCATGTGTTAAGATTCTCCTAATTTGGACAAATACACCTATCAGCCCTGATAATCAGGCTCTCACAGTGCATCTGTGCAGGGCCACGCACAGAGGTGTGACCCGAGGGTGTCCCGAGAAGACTGCCCTCCCCTTAGCAGAATCAGCCCGCTTCTGACCCCACCCCACGCTGCCGAAAATTGTACCCTCAAAAGGGGTTCCTTTGGGTCAAGAAATCTACTCACCCTCCCTCTTTTCACGAGCAAATTCTCCAGGAAGGAATCATGTGACTATTCTCACCTTCCTGTGAGTCATATCAGCTCAGAAAAGTTATGGGAAGTTAGACTGGAAAAGAAGAAGGAAAGGGCTCTTCTTGGCCAGAGGGAGCTGCCTCAGGAAGAGGCCCAGGTGAGGTTCTGCCAGAGGCAGCTCACACGGGGAGCCGCAGGAAGAAAAGCATCAAAGAGGGAGAACTCAAGTCAGAAATACATCCCTCTGGACAAAGGAGAGGAGATACTACAGAGGGACGCAGACTTGCCCACTTTTGCCTGCTGCTCCTGGACAGGAGGCCGGCCCGTGCTTCTGCTCCCTGGCCCAGCCGGCCAGCCTGGGGACTCAGGCTCCCTCTGTCAGCGGCCTGCTGCCCCCCACGGTGTCTCTACCCCAGCTTCCGTTATACAAGCTCAGTATTAATTAACAATAGAAACAATTCACGAAGAGGCAACTGGCAGGGTGAGCAGGGGAGTGGAAAAGACACCAGAGACTTGAAGGCCTTTGGACCCTCAACTGGGGAAGGAGGAGGGGACACTCTGGAGGAGATCAGCGCCCCATCTTCCAGCTCTCACAGGCCACTGCTTTACGGGAGGAGCTGGCCTTGCCTCCTCCTGATTGCAGTCTACGGCTTCCTTTGACCAACTGTGTCTCTCTCTAGTTCCCTCCTGGGGGAATGGCAGCTGCACACCCACCCCCGTGAAAGCCCTTCACTTACTACACTAATCAGGAGTTTCCTGGGACCTCAGCCTCTCTCTGGAGACCCCCAATGACTCTTGACCCCAGGATGACACAGAGGAAGAGACAAAGGGCACAGGTAGGATGCTTATTGGCCCCAGCGTGGCCAGATCTCCCTCAGGGAAGACAAAGAGGAAGCAGGGAGGCCGAGAGGGGGGCAAGGGGGCCCAGGGCTCCACCTTGCTTAGCTGTCCAAGGTGCTTTTTCTCTGAGATCCCAGTTAGATCTCCATGGCGTCGGGGTGGGCGTGAAGGCGAGCCCCTCCCTCAGGCCCCACCCCTCCGAGAAGCTGGGTCTTGGAATTCAGTATACGCACAGATCGGGAAATTTCATCTCGTAGACGGGGATGGAGTGGCTCTGAGGCTGGCCATAGGCTGCAGTGATGGTTCCTGATGGGCTTGGTGGGGGCCTGGGACAGAAACACAAGGAGGGGAAAGGCATGAGGACGGTTCTGGGGTCCCGCCCCGTGCAGCAGAGCAGCTGACTGAGGTTTCTCTTGAATAGGGACCAGAGATTATGTCACTCCGTGGTTCCCAGGTTTCAAGTTGTTCTAGAATCTTCAGCTTGAAGTCAAGCTTTACTGCAGGCTCTACAGCGACTCTGTTGCTCTAGAAAGTACCAGCTTGTGACACTAGGACCCCCGGCTCTTTTCCAGGGTTCACTGAGCTGTCTCTTTCTCCCTTCAGTCTCTGTTTCCTTATCTGGGGAGACTTGGTGGCCGACTCCAGCCCTGGAGACAGAGGCTGGGGGCAGGGAGGGCTGAAGACAGGTGCGAGAGGAGGACTTGGGGGGAGGGGTACCTACACTGGGCCACAGAAGTGGGGATCCCCTGCCCAGGGCTGCCACTTACCGGATGGTGATTTCAAAGATCTGATTGAGTTTGCTCTGCAGCAGTGATGCCTAGACACAAATAGAGGGAAAGTGAGCCGGGGGCTGACACCCAAGCCCTCTGCCCACCATGCACAAGTGCTGGGCAGTTGCGGCCTTAGGAAAGAAACCGGTGTGAGCTCGTTTCCAGCACTTATCTGTGGACCCTGGCGGTGGGTTCAGATCAGAAAGAGCTGCCCAGCAAAGGCCTGTTGGGGACAGCACAGAGGCCAGGAACCCCAGGAAGGACTTCAGCAAAAGTTCTGGAAGAGCCCTTAGCTCCTCCAAGTGGGGCAATAGGGCCTGCTGGTCAGAGCCAGGAGGCTCAGAGCTGGTTCCAGCTCTTTCCTTAACTCCCAAGGAGCAGTTGTACAAAGTTGGTGCATTAGGGAAGATGTTCTCTCTGGTCCCTTCCGGCTCCACCTAAGTCCATGTACACAGAGAGTGAGATCGTGCTCAACTCTGAGCTCACGAAATGAGCAGCCTCTACCTCTCAGGATGGAACTAGAGGTCAGCATAATATAGGCCCAGAAAAATCTATATTATACTTATATGTATTTTTATATATAATTTATGCATTTTAATATATTACTATATATAATTATAATATATGAGAAGTTTATGTATATATATATTTGAAATATATATAATAGAAATTACATGTGTTTTTATTGAGAGGAAAAAGTACAATAAAATATAAGTTATTTGTAGACTTTGGATGTTTACAATTATGTTTCATTGTTATGAAGATGGACACTGGGGCTAACAAATCCTGGAATATCATTTTCAAGAAATGTTTGTGCTCTTCCCTTAGCCATCTACTCGTCTTTCTACTTGTCTGGCACCCTCTCATTCAGATTCCTTTTCCAAGGCCAGGCCGTTCCATTCCACCTGCCGGGGTCCCCCAGTTGGAAGCGGGCCCTCTAGCAAACGCTGGCCATCTTTCCTGTGCCCTGGCCCCTTCCCCCATCACTCCATAATGTGACAACCCTAATGGCAACAAACTCGCAGAGTTGTCATGAGACGGAGATAAGCTGATAAATATAAGATGCTCTGATGAACAGCAAGTGCTATTTCCGTTCCTGCTCTGATGATTATAATTATTATAATCTATCTATTTGGTACAGGAGATCCTGAGGTCAGGGTTTCTCCCTTATATGAAAACTGTGACCTCTGGAGGGGTGTATGACTAATAGCCTTTAGGTTCATGGGGAAACAATGTAGTGCCAAGGCAATGTTGGGATCTAAACCCTAATTTCTGGATGACAACAGAACCAGGATCTCCTAGAAACTCAGTCCTGCGCTGGGCCCACATCCAGTGTCCGCTTGATCCCGGGAGGGGCACCGTTACGTCTCACTTACCCGGGCCCCGCAATGCGCTGCAATCTCCTCAAAGGGCGCCTTCTGGAACTTCTCCACCACCTGTCGCCGCCGTTCACGTTCCTGCTCCTCGACGGCCACGCTGTCCACTGCACCACAGAGAGCCGGGTCAGTCCTCAGGTCCTACCCCAGTGATGCAGTCTGAGATTTCCCCCCAGATCTCCACTCCGCTGACGAGGGGCAGGGTAGCATGGAGGGTGCGATGTCATCACTTGGCCCTGGGAGGGCTAGACCCTTTTCTGATTCTGCCTGAGGGCTCAGCCCCCTTCCTTGCCTAAGAGTTTAACTAGTTGAGTGGACCCTTAAGTGGGGCTAAAGCCCCATGTAGTTGCATTGACACTGGGACTCTTAGATGAAAGTTCCTGGAACAGGAAGTACTCTGGGGGGAATATGAAAAGGGACATCAACAGTGGAAAAGCCACAAAAGACAACGAAGAACCCCTATGGCAGAGCAGTCGGAGGCCATTTAGTTTAAGGCTTCTGCATATTCCTCTTGGTAGCCGAAATGAAAAAAAAAAAAAAAAAAGGAAGGGTATGAAATATGTTCATCATGCCCAGTTTAAGAAGGCAGAGCAGTGGGAACATTTAGAAAGTGTACCATGAATGACAACAAAGATAAAGATTTGTTATCAGTTATCGGAAAAATTCTCTAATTCAGGATACTTCATTGCCCAATAATCTAGACGAGGTAATACTGCATTTTAAAATCTACTGCCATTATTAAATAAATATTAATAGGATTTGTTCTTAATGGCTTTCATTGGTTAACTTTTTCTTTTGTATCACACTCCACCAAAAAATTGTCAAGGTATTTATACAAATTAAAATTGCAGGTGGGAGGGACGGAGACGCAAGAGGGAAGAGATATGGGAACATATGTATATGTATAACTGATTCACTTTGTTATAAAGCAGAAACTGACACACCATTGTAAAGCAATTATACTCCAATAAAGATGTTAAAAAATAAAAAATAAAATTGCTTTTTACTTGTCTGATTGGCTGTAACCCTCAACTGACCACTTTTAAGGGCAGCGGTCAGTAGAAAAAGGGTTCCTGGCATAGGACATGGACACACACACACCCCCCACCCCCGTTAAGAGAGGGGGACTTTTAATTGCAGCTTCAGTAGTTGTGAAGAGTTTAGAGGAAGCCACTAGCCTCTCCCCTCACACCTGTGTGAATCACACTTGCGAGGGCAGCAGACAGCTGCGCATACCCACACGCCTCTCCAGGACCCAGTCCTGTGATCCGCTCCCTCGGGGGCTCCCACTTACCAATGGCCTTCTTCAGCGTCTCATAGGTGATCTCTTCGGCAGGCACGCGCTGAGGGAGAGGGAACAGAAGTGCTCAGAAAGGGGGAGGGGGAAGCGGGGGGTGGGGAGGCAGCCTTGGCTTCATCAGTTACCTGGCAGCCACTTCACTTCTCAGAAGAATGTCCTGAAGGGAGAAACTCCCTGAGGACACCCACATTCTCACTAGGGTCTCTGGAAGCTGCCTGAGTAGGCACAGAGCCTCCAACTGAAGGCGAGCAGGGAGAGAGAGAGGAGGGGAGGCTACTGCCTCACCAGTCACAAGTCTGGCCTGAAAGAACTCACCGGCCCCTCCCCACCTCGCCCCCCAGCGGGTCCCATTAAGCTCCCTGGGAAGAAAACACTGTAATTCAAACAAATCTTCAGAGACCTTAACAGAAAATATTCGAAACAAGAGAAGGCAGTTAGCAAATATAATCTCATATGAAAATTGCAAGAACTGACTAACATTTTTTTTTTTTTTTTTTTCCGGTATGTGGGCCTGTCACTGTTGCGGCCTCTCCCGTTGCGGAGCACAGGCTCCGGACGCGCAGGCTCAGCGGCCATGGCTCACGGGCCCAGCCGCTCCGCGGCATGTGGGATCTTCCCGGACCGGGGCACGAACCCGTGTCCCCTGCATCGGCAGGCGGACTCTCAACCACTGCGCCACCAGGGAAGCCCCTGACTAACATTTTTGAAGACTTCTGATATTAAATTATCCACCAAGGTGATGTGAGTATTCAATAAAGGTAAGGCATACTGAGGTTGGTCCAAGGACCTGGGTCACAGGATCTCAGTGTCCTGGGAACCCATAAAAGGAGGTGGAAAATAATAAAACCCAAAGAAGGGTGTTCTACGGATGTGTGGCCTTAGGTCAGATGCTGAAAATTGTGAAGGAGTTTGGACTAAATTCCAGGAATTCCCCACTAGACTGTGAGCTCCTTGAGGCAAAACCCATGATTTATTCATATTCTATTACTTAAATGTAATGTTACATGAAAGAGGCAGACACAGGAGAGAATGATTTCATTGATATAAAGCTCAAGAAGTGACATAAGTTGGGCTAGTGGCTCCCTCTAGGGAGGGGGCACAGAGGCAGGGCTCCTGGAAGACAACATTTTAGTCCCTGATCTGGGTGTGAGTGCATCAGTGTATTCACTTTATACACTCAGACAATTCACTGAGCTTGGAATTCCACAAATGCTTGTTCGAGTAGGAATGGACAGAGTTGTAGGTATGGGATAAAGTCATCCAACAAATATTAAGTGAGCACCAATTATGTGTAGGATTCTTGGGTAGTCACTTAGTCGAAATTGCAAAATGTATTACTATAGGAATTACATGCAAGAGAGTGCTATCATTCACTCTGAAGATTCATTCACTGTGAAGGTTCATCCTCTGTAGGTCTGTCCATCCACCCATCCATCCATCCATCCATCCATCCACTGTCAGCACTGACCAACATCAGATATTCACGGGTAAAGCGATAGGAAACCATGTGGTGGTGGGAGAAAAAGGAAGACAGATCACTGGGTAAAGGCAGGCAGAGAGGAGCTGATGGAGGAGATGGACCACAGGCTGGATGTTGATGAATGGGCAATTCAAGAACGTAGAGGTGGAGAGGAAGGGTGATTCCAACATGGGATCCCACACTAGCAAAGACATGGAGGTGAATGAGATAGCATGAGGGAGACTGAGAGCAGACCAGCCAGAGAGGAGGGGAGATGAAATGAAATGGGAGGGCATCCCTGACTACAAATGGCTCTGAATGCCAGGCACTGGGTTTGGAATTTAACCAAACCAGCATTTATTGATCACCTGTTATGAGGCTGGCATTTGAGGCTACAGGGAGTTACCGTGAGATTTTGGAGGGGTGGGGGGGGCAAGGTGGGCTGGAAGTGGAAAGAAGTACAGCACGGCAGAAGGGTGGAGGCTCCCACACCCCTGCTTTCGATACCAAGCCATCCCCGGGCTAAGCTGACTCTCTGAGGGGGAGGAACCCATGATGCTGACCGGGGGGGCCACGAGGGAGCAGGCGGCTGTGTACCCAGGTGAGCATTTCTCTTCCTTCTTCTGCTTCACTTTACTTATCAATTCCTGAGGGTCTCTCAACTCTTGGGAAGGAAGAATTACAACTATTGAGGGGATAGCAGTCAACTCACGCTGTGCTCCTAACACGTGAGGTTCCCATCCCTGCAGAGCTGGAAGGGCCTTGGAGGACACCTGGCTCAACCTCACGTTGCTTCTCCAATTAGCCTGAGTCAGAGCTTCCCTCCTTCCATGGGAAGGTTCCAGACAAGCTTGGAAAAGCCCTGCCCTGGAGGTATGCCCTAGTAACCGAGGAGCTGTTGGAATGGCTGAGGGCACAGTTAGGGGGAGGCTTGACCTTTACCCCACTGACTTCTCCTTGCTCCAGGCCCATCTGGGGAAAGGCTGGGTGTCCAGGCTCTCCTTCATAGCTACTCCAGGCTGTCCATGCCCAGGGATCTCACAAGTCTCCTTGTCCCAGTCCCACCCAGATGTGCATCTTCCCTGCTTCTTGCTAAGGTTCCCCTGCGTCTCTGTCTCCGTCAGCTCCCTTAATTGGCAGAGTTACCATTTAAAACAAGGGTACCACATCCTGGGGCTTCAGTTCCCTCGGGATGCCTTTCTCCCTCCTCACTGCCCCGCCCACATATCTTTTTCATTTTAGTGAGTAAATTTGGTATTTCCACTAAAATTCTTTATTCCCCCTTACTTGTGGGTACACCTTCTTTATTTTCTGAGGTAGAAGCACTACCGTGCAAAAAAAAAAAAAAAAGCATTTTTCTTGACATATCTGGAAGAAACATTGTAAAAGCTATTCTTGCCCCCATCTTTTCTGTGAGGCCTTCCAATTTCAAACGTGGAGCACGTCCGCCTCCATCATGAATAGGGAATGACTACCAGCAAGGCTTTCAAGACTGACTTTTATAACATGCTCATGGGAGTGTACGGGGTGGGGGGATTCGGTAATTTTTTCCAGATGGAAATGTCTAGGGTATTTATGATGAGAGTCAGTAAGAAAACAGGACTTACTTGAGAAATTTACTTTCTGTGCAACTTTAAATGTGTGGGGTGGCTAAGGGAGTCTAGATCGTGGAGTGTCTGACCATCTAGGAGGTAGGAAGAGTCCCCTCCCGGGAGGACACTGAGCTTCACCAGGACAGTGGATCAAGAATGAGACACTCACCTCCTCCTTCTCTGGGCTGTTCCTCGATTCTACCTCCACCTGCAGGGAAATGGTTTCTCCAATGCTCTTCCTCTTGGATAAGCGATCCTCATCTGGGAAAGGAGGATAGAGAAGCTAGAGTCCCCAGCCCCTGCAGAGCAAGCCAGGATCATGCCTCCAGCACCATCTCCCAACCCCCCTGCCTTTGCCTGGTCCACAGTCCTGGGAGGGTTCAGAGGGAGTTTATACGCTGGGGCTGCAGCTGGAGTTTACGGAGGGCTGCGGGCCTTCACCGCCCATCTTAGGGCGGTGAGTTTTGCTTTTTAGGGCTAAGATTTTGAAATTACTGATGAGCACAAAGAAGCCGCTTATGACCAGAAAGCGTATCTCAACTTTCACAAGGGTCATCTGCTAACAGCACCAGCAGCTGTCATTTGCGTAGCATTTCCTACTACGGGCATCTGCCTCTACCCTCTAAGGCAGGCATTGCTAATATCCCTATTTTACAGCCAAGGCAACTGAGACTCAGGGATGCCAAGGGGCTCGTCTAAGATTCTTCAGGAAGTAAGCTACAGAGAACTGGCTCTCAGACTCCACAGCCCACGTGTGCTCTTTCCGTCACCGTGGGGCCTCTCCCACGCACAGGCCAGGCTATCCCGTGGGCCAGTTACTCCCAAGGACCCTGCACTGAAGAGGAGAGGTGGGAAAATCAAGGATCTCACCATGGATTTCCACTGTGTCTTTCAGCTCTTGTGTGACATCTAAGGTGCCATGGAAGGTGACCGAAGGACTCACAAGTCCCTTCCTTTCAGGCCCTGGCCAAGAAAAGCCAGAGGCAGGCTCGGAAGTCCTCAAGCAGGGCTCCTACCTGTCAGCTGAGGGATGTAGGGCAGGCAGAGCCTGTCTGCATTGTAACCACTGCCCCCCAGGACCTCACTGATGTTGCTCTGGCGGAAGAGAAGCTCAATCACCACTCCATCGATGTTCTGAGACAGCCTGGGACACAAAGGAGGGAAGAGGCAGATGAGAACCATGGGGGACTAGAGTGATTTCCTGATGACCTTCCTTATTTATTATTATTTTTCTTTTGCGGTACGCGGGCCTCTCACTGCTGTGGCCTCTCCCGTTGCGGAGCACAGGCCCCGGACGCGCAGGCTCAGCGGCCATGGCTCACGGGCCCAGCCGCTCCGCGGCATGTGGGATCTTCCCGGACCGGGGTACAAACCTGTGTCCCCTGCATCGGCAGGCGGACTCTCAACCACTGCGCCACCAGGGAAGCCCGACCTTCCTTATTTTAAAAGTAATGCTCAAGGCAGTTCCCTGGTGGCCTAGTGGTTAGGTTTCCCGGCTTTTACTGCCGTGGCCTGGGCTCAATCCCTGGTCAGGAACTGAGATTCCTCAAGCCACACAGCAAGGCTGGAAAAAAAAAAGTAACACTCATTATACAAAAGTGACAGAGGAGCAAAAGGAAAAAAAACCACCTACAGTCCCACTTTCCACATTCAGATTTTGTGCAGAGTCCCTCAGTCACACACATTTTTGCACACACACAGACATCCCCATGGCCCCCACTGTCCTGTTCTAGGATCTATTTTATTCACCTGTTATACAGTGAATATTTCACATGAACTATTCTTTAAAAACACTTTGGATGGGCTACCAGTTGTCTAGGGTGTGGATGGGCCACCATTTATAAAGCCATCCTCTATTGTGGGATATTTTGTTTTTTTCAGAATATCTTTCCCTTGAGTCTCTCTGATGCTGAAGTGATGTTGGCCCACACGCTGCAGGCTGAGAAGGCCACTTGGATTGGTGGCACTGTCTTGTCAGGAAGGACTCCTCCAGGATTTGTTCCCATGGGCTTGGTCAAAGTTCCCAGAGGCTGCATCCCATATTCTACGGTACAACACACTGAGATGGCTCAAGGCATGAATTATGGTCAGGTGAGGGGATCAAACTTGACCCAGGACTTCTGGGTCGTAGGCGTAGGGTTCACTTTCTGCCCTTCAGCCCACAGAAGCCCAAGTCCCTGGCCTCAGACCATCCACTTCCTTGCTCAGCTGCTTGGGTTGTCCTTGAGCACGTCCTCAGCGTTCTCCTCACCTGGGCCTCTCCACAAACACGTCCTCAGGGAGCATGTACGGAGCCTCTTTCTTCCTGCTCTCTATCACCTGAGGTTTGGGAGGAATCGTGAGAAAAGCTGGGTTCACCAGGGAGAGGGAAATCCCAACAGGCCAGTGAAAGAGTTCCCGCTCCCCTGAGCACTTCCTCCCTCCCACGAACCCCCTGGAAGAGCACCCACGGCTGGGCTTCTGAGGGAGAAACTCAGACCAACAGGGACCTCAGGGCAGCCTGTGAAGCCCAGGAGGACTGCTCAAGCTGTCTCCAGTGACACACATGCATTAAGTGTCCTCCAAAGGCAGGGGACTTAGCTCCCAAGAGAGTTCAGTTTCTTGCTCCTGTGTCCTATTCCTGTTTTCTGTTTAAATGCAAAAAAGGGAGCATAGGTCTCACTGTTCCCCAAACCCAGGTGCACTGCAAAAACACCCTGATGGAGAGTGCCATGGTGAGTCTCCCTCAGCATCCTTTGCAAAGTTTCGACAAGAAAGCTGAGTTATTAAGATGCTGAGAAGTGGGAGGACGCTTGGCATGAAAGTATGTGCAGGAGGTGAGGAAGCCACGATGCTACTATTTTTACTGGAGAGGATGTGGGGGCATTGCCTTTCCTGCCCTCCTGGATCAGCCCAAGGCTGGGAAGATCCTGCCTCATTCAGGGTGGCCTCTGACACAGCAATACAGCACCTTGCTCCATGCCCCCAGCCAGCCCAGGCCAGCTGAGACCTGAGCTTCCTTGTTTAGTTTTATTTTGTTTTGCTAGTGTATTTTAAAGTTAATCCTACGTATTATATCATTCTACCTATACATAGTTCAGTATGTCTTAAAATGCCTTTTTGCAACAACTGAGAACATTTGATTATAGACCGGGTATAAGATAATACCAAGGCATAACCGATAATTTAATTACGCATGTAAATAGCATAGCAATTAGGTAGAAAGGTGTCCATAATTTTTTGGACACATACTGATATATGCAGAGGTGAAACGACATGATAGTCAAGGTTTGTTTGAACACATTTCAGCAAAGAAAACGAAAAGGAGACAGATGAAGCAAATGTGGAAGAATCTTCATAACTGTTTAGTTCGTGTGACAGCTGTGTTCACCGCCCTACTCATATTGCTTTTGTGATATTTGAAAATTTTCATAACAAAAACTTTCCTTAAAGTAGCTTTAGTCCCAGATGACCTGAGAGATGTGGGTATGTGCGCTTCCGGGAGTGGGGGGAGTATAGAGGGGCCGGAAGTAGAGGAGGGCAGGTAGCAGGTTGGGAAGGGGTACAGGATACTGCCTGTGCCTGACCCTGCCCTGCTATGTCATGTCGTACAGGAGGAGTCACTACCGCTGAGAATTTCTCATCATTAGTTCTCATGCCTAGACTAAGCACAGGGCTCATGCAATTAAGCAAAAGTTGTTCTGGGGAAACCCCAAGTCAAGGGCCTCCTGAGCTCTCAGGGTCATGAGGACACCAACCTCACGGATGTGCTGGCAGAAGGCAGGCACTGTCGTGAGTTGGCTGATGAGGTTCAGGTAGGCGGCACCCAGCGCGTAGAGGGCACAGCGGTTGTAAACAGGCAAGTTCTCTTCATTGACCTGGGCCACGTCCTGTGGCAACACAGAGGGAACAAACTATACTGGTGCCCCACCCTCCAGCCACCCTCTACCAACCTCCTTTAGAGGTGGCCCGCTACTCAAGACAAAGCCTTTTCCAGCATTTTCCCCATAACTTCCTGGGGAACAGAGGTCACCCTCATTAAAGCTGAAGCAAATGGTCCTTAGAACAATCCATGAGCTGGAGGCTCATAAATACTTGAGTGGAGAGGCGATGACCTCAGTGCCCCACTCTGCAGTTCCAGCTGTAGGGAGCTCGACTGTCCAAACCCTCATGAATCCCACCTCTAGGATGCTGTCACCTTCACTACAGACCCTGGATGATTCTTGGAGGACTGGACTGGCTTGCTAAGCTGGGTTCGTATGTTAAACTGACAAAGCTGTGTGAGTTACTAGGGGATCGGGACACAAAGGAATCTCAAATTCTAGAATGAGGACAATCGTAGCATCTGGGTTGGCCTTGCAGGACTTAGCGCCATCAAGCAGGTAGCTGAAGAGTCTCCACCACACAATTCCAGGTTCTCCACCATTCAGGACATGATGCCCACCTAGCCTCAGGGCCCTGCTGACCCTGGCCTTTGAGGTCTGAAGGACCCGCCCCAATTCCCAGCATCCTGAGCAGTAGACTTCTACCCAGGCAGACTGTGAAAGTCTAAAGCCCTATCTAGTGCCACACTGGCTGCCTGAGAGTCACGAGGGGAGCTTGTTGAATCTCCAGATCCCCAAGCTTGGGGACAGAACTGGGATTATATATTTTTATTTTTATTTTTTGCGGTACGCGGGCCTCTCACTGCTGTGGCCTCTCCCGTTGCGGAGCACAGGCTCCGGACGCTCAGGCTCAGCGGCCATGGCTCACGGGCCTAGCCACTCCGCGGCATGTGGGATCTTCCCGGACTGGGGCACGAACCCGTGTCCCCTGCACTGGCAGGCAGACTCTCAACCACTGCACCACCAGGGAAGCCCCATATATTTTAATAAGTGCTTAAGGCAATTCTGAAGCACAGCCAGGTTTGGGAACTAGGTAATCTTTAGACAAACAAGTTTGTATGGAGATCACTCCGGGCTTATGGGTACCCTCTTGGCAATCCTTGGAGTCTCATTCAGACCTTGCAAGAGACCCAGAATACTAGGGTGAAGGGATATTTTTGAAAGACCCTGTTTCCCGGGTCTCCTTTACTCTGAGGATGGGCCAAAGCCATGAATTCAGCATCATTTGGTGGTTCCCCAAATAGGACCATGGTTTGTGGTCTTCATGGAGGAATGGCCAACCAAGGGTGCAATATTCCTGGGCTCCAGAACAGGTGTTAAGCAGTGGCTACTTGGCTCTCTCACTAGTGCTTGGCCAAAACAGGTGCCCTCCCCCGATCCCAACCCCTATGTCCCGCCCACAGGGGGCCCCACCTGGACAGCCAGCACCAGGCGGATGAGGTCTACCACCACCTCCTCGTTGGCCAGCTCAATGCTGATGAGCGCCAGCAGGCCGTAGAGCGCCTCGTAGTGCTTCTGTATGTTCGTTTCCTCCTTACAGCTCAGGTAGATGTGTCTGTAGAGCTGCTGGGAGTGCTGGAGATGGGGACAAGGGTGGAGGCAAGGCCACGGCGGGCAGGGTGGGGACAGGAGGGGCAAGGAGAATGGGAAGAGCAGTCTGAAGGGGGCGACACAGCTGTGTGTACCCCACCTCCGCCCTCAGGGACAGGATGCCTTTAAAGCAGACCCCAGTGGAATCGGGCAGTGCGGGAGTATGTGCTTAGGGAAGGTGGGTCCAGTGAAACCAGCAACAAAAGCTGCTGCCCAAATCCAGTTTTAGAACACAGCCAAGGGATGCTCCTCACTCTGGCTCGGTGCTAAGTATGACCTGGGGGCTTGATCCCCTAGAGGGGTCGGCTGGTCATCCGGACTAAGCATAGTCAAAGAGGAGGAAGTGGGTTCTAGGGGCGTGGCCAGTGGCGACTTGGGACCTGGAAGACTGGGGTCCGCAGGGCCTGACCCACCCGGGGTTCACTGTGTCTTGAGGTCACGCTTGCTAACCTTCTTCATGAAGATGGTGTCCTGCCGGGAGCACTTGTCCACTTTCAGCTTCAGGACAGAGATGTCGCTGAGGGTACTGGGAGGGGACGTGAGGGGCCACCTCAGTCAGCCCTTGCGCGAGGCCAGCAGAGCTCACATGGTATCACTGGGCTCCATCCCAGTGTTGTTAGTTGTACCAATGCCTCTCTGTGTCCTCCTGCCCTGGTTCTTAGCCTGATCTCCACTTTCTCCCAAGTTCTCAAGCTCCTGTCTCTTTTTTCTTAAATACTTATCCAGATTATCCTCTTCCTCCCTTTCCTTCCTCCCTTTCAGCCCCCCAGTCTCAACTGATAACCCTGCATCCCCTTCTTTCCTCCCCACCTGAGAGCTCCCTTGGGTACCTGCTCTTTACCTCCCAAATCTCCCTCCCTTGCTCCACCAGGCACAAATGCCCCTTCAGTCTCTCCTTCCCTTGTAGGACCCCAGGGTCCATGTCCATGATTAGCTCCCTGGGGGAGGTCCCACTGAAGATCTGAATCGTCTTCCCACCTGAGTGTGAGGTCCTAATGGGAGTCTCCTCCCCCATCACACACCAAATAGAGGGGAGACCTCAAGTTCACCTGATGGTGGAGAACTTGTGACGGTTGCCATGACGATCAATGAAACTGATGAGAATCTCTAGAACGAAGAGACGGATCTCTGCGTCCTCCATGAGGGCGGTGGAGAGAAGGCGGTCAAGGAAGTTGCTGGGCAGAGCTGACATCATGTTGTTGCACTGGAAGCCGGTGGATACCTGCAAGGGAGCCCAGGATCATGTGCTTACGAACGCCGGCCCTCCTGGCAGCAGTGAGGAGACTGAGGGGCAGTCGGCAGAATTTGGGTCTGAAGCATCCATCCTCTCTAAACATCTCCCAGCCCAGTTTCCCCGTCCTCCACCTTAGGCAGCTTTTGGGAATCCTCCAACATCTACCTAGGCAACCCGCCCAGCTCAGCTGAGCTAAGTGGATGGGGACAGTATGCAGGGACATTAAGTTACTAAGAGCAAGCAAAGGATGAGCCCTAGAAGAGAGAAAAAGCCAGGGAGCCTCTGAACCTAATGTTCCAGCCCATTAGGGCACAAATGGCGAACATTCACCACGAACACGCTTCATTAGGAGCACGAACAGTCACAAAGAAGGAGAGACAGTGGAAGAAGTTACAGCTGGGCTGAGGAATTAGAACCCACGGACATGGCAACAGCCAAGAGCACACACAGCATTTGCTTACATCTCTTCTAGCACGGCCATAACGAGGGTCTTCTGATTAAAGCCAGCAGGCGTACAGAGACACCTCACCTGTGATGGTGTCAAAGTAGTTAAAAGCAGCAAACCAGATTTACTGTTAAGTCCATATTGCAAAACAAGGCCTTTGATGATTCAGCAGGCCCTTGAGGCTCTGGTAAAGCCTGGTGGCATCAGTAGTAAACATCAATGTTCACTGAAGGGGGAAGTATTTCAGTGTGCCCCAAACTGTCACCTTGGTAAGACGCAGGGTACAAATTAATGACGGTAAACTCAGCAAAGAAACGGCAGGAGTACATAGACAAAGGAGGTACCAGATGTGGGCAGTGTCAGCACAAAAAGACTTTATAAAAATAGTGTGACATGAAAGGTGTGGGCTGGAGAGAGGGGAGGGAGGGCATGAGCGGGAGTGAAGGGGCTGTGCGAGCGGCATGGTTAGAACAGAGACGGGTTGAGGGGTCACATGGGGGGTCTATGGAGGGAAAGGGGACTGAGGACCTTCCAATTTCAGTCTGAAAAGTTTGAAATCTGGATGTACATCAATTAGAAACTGAGATTTACTCTTTAACAAGGAGCAACACGTGAAGAACAACATTTCTAGAAAATTCTTCTTGGTTGTATTTATGATAGGTGAGGAGGAGGGAGCAACTATGAGAATAATCTAGTTCTGAGATGTCCAGAGTTTAGGCCAGGGTTGTGCCTTGGGGAGCTTGTTACAAATACAGATTCCAGGACCTCACTCAGACTAATGGCTCAAAATCTCTAGGGAATCTATATGTTAAACAAGTTAGTCATAGGAACAGCATTTGAGAACAATAAATCTAGCCTCCAGTGATGGCTGCAAAGAAGGAAAGAAGACAAATGTAAAAAAAATTGACAAAGGGGGGGAATTCCCTGGCGGTCCAGTGGTTAGGGCTCGGCACTTTCACTGCCAGGGCCTGGGTTCGATCCCTGGTCGGGGAACTAAGATCCTGCAAGCCGCGTGGCATGGCCAAAAATATTTTTTTAAAAAATTAAACATTAAGTTAGATAAAAGAATTATGGTTATTATTTTTTTTAATGGATAAAGGGAAAGATAGTGGCTGGGGGACTGAGGTGGGCATAAGTACCAAGGGAGAAACAGGTGGAAGGGACCTGGGGAGATACTTGGAGGGAAAAAGGGCAGGAACCAATAGAGTCCATCTCAATACAGAGATAATGTTTGAGTGACAAGGCCAGCAGTAGCTGAGTAGCAGGCATCCTGCCTGCTCTGGAAGACCCAGCCCTGTGGGTACCCAGCCTGGCTAGTGAGTGGAACACAGGTTGGATTTCAGCCCCCTACTCACCCCTTTGGCTGGGCATGTTTGTGCAGTGTGCAACCTGCACGACTGTTATGTAGTAGCCTTGTTTCCTTGGAAGGAGCTGCCTCCTACAGAGGCAGAGCAGGAATGGGGACAGGAGAGGCTCACCTGAAGGAGGGATTTCAGCAGCATAATCTGGGTCAGCCGGTTCCTGTTCTCCCTATAGACCAGAGACACAGATGATCACCAAGATGGTGATATAGGCAAAGACCCCACACTTGCCTGCCCAGTTCTCTCTCCTGATTAGATTCTCCATGAGGCTTATCTTGGGTTACCCAGGACAGTGACTTCCAGACCAGGGAACTAATGGCTCCCCCCAAGGTGGGAGGTTGTTATTGGTGGGACAGACTGAGGAACTGTAGGAGCCAAAGGCCCACTAAAGGCGGCTGAGGGATTTGAGAGTAGAATGAGAGAAGACAAGTAAGGACAGAACCAGGAAAGTTGAGATGGAGAAGGGAGAGAGCCCCAAAACGTGGGACGGGGAGTCAGGTGGAATTTAGGCTGGGAGAGGAAGGGGGAGGAAGGCATGGTAGACTCACCCGGTCCTCCCCATCTCCACAGGGTGATGCAGGGAAGGCAGTGGAACCTTGCTCATGGTGAAGAGGATCACCTCGGAGCGCTGGTAAGTAGGCAATGTGCTGGCAAAGGAGCCTTCAGGAAAAAGACAGAAGAGAGGGTTTGAGGCCGGCAGCTGCTGGAGTCTCCGCTCAAACTTTCAGCTGAACAAACTACTGTGAAGAGTGCGGGCTGCTTCTCTAGGGAGACGATTAAGACCCAGAGGGAGACACCTAGATGACGGCAGAGGACTCTTCCAGGCTCCCGTTCCTTCACTTGTTATTCCGGAGGCTGCGGTTAAGGTCTCCGGGATGGCGAAGCTCCAGTGGCGCTAGGACCAGAGGGCTCTGAAAGTGATGAGCCCTTACATGCACATGGTGGCTTTATGGTTCTCCCCTTCCACATCCACGTGCATATCCATGGCCTTCTCCCTGTCCTCTTTCCTTCCTTTTCTCTTTCTCCCACCTCCCCTCCAATCGCTCAAACGTGGAAGCATCAGGCGGCCCTAATGGGGACTGGGGTGCGGGAAGAGTTCGCCTGTCTCAGCCTCTGATCTGAACTTCAGGCTGAGAAACCCGGGGAGATTGTGCTGTGATCTAACTCGGGCCTGGCCCAGGCCACTCTGTGAGCTGTGTGCGCCATGGGCTGACTCCATTTCCCCCAGTGTCCGTGAATAACACGATTTAAGTGGATGACAATCTTACACTCCCCTGGACTAACTTCCTCGCGGAAGGGGCCCCGCCTTCCCGCCCGCCTGCCTGCTAGCCTGCCCACCTGCCTGCCCCTCCCTCCGCGGTTCCGGCCCCGGGCCCCGCCCCTCCCCGGGCCCCGCGCCCCGCCCCTCCCGGGCCCCGCCCCTCCCCGGGCTCACCTATGGTCTTGATGACCGCCTCCTGGAACATGCGCTCTTCGTGCTCCTTGATGATCTTGGTGCCAAGGCTGATGGCCCCATCGTAGCTCCCGGTCAAAGCGTAGTCGATGCTGAGCCGCAGCTGCCTCAGCAGAGTGTTGAACATCTCCAGCACCGTGGGCCCTGAGCGCAGCGGGGTGGGAGACCTGAAATCCGGGGCTGGCACTCCTCGCTTATTCTCCCCTGCCCTGCATTATCGGGCAAGCCCAGGCCCCCTTCCAGCCAGGGGCTTCCTCTGCCCACTACCTTCCCCGGCTGATTTCTCCTCCTGAGGAAAGCCGGCTCTGACACCTCCCTATCGTGCCTTGCCCTCTTCTGGAAGGGGAGGCAGCCTACGGTTAAGGGCAGTTCCTTGTCCTTGGGGGGGTCCCCAGGCTCCACTCCACTCGGGATCCCCCTTACCCACAGAGCCCGTGGCGGCGATGACAGCAGCTTCCGACAGGACCTCCACGATGCCCGCCCGCACCGTGGCCGCGCTGCGGCTGTTGGCATCCAGGTGGCTCAGGAGCTGCTGGATAACCAGGTGGGAGTGCTGCGGCTGGGGGGGAGGGAGAGGTGCTGGTCCCCAGATAGCAGCCCCCATATGGCCTCTGAGCCAGGGCAGCCCTCGACGAGGACCCAAAGCTGGGTGGACAAAAGGGAGGTCCCAAGGCTAGCAGGCACTAGAGGTGGCACCCGGATACCCCAGTTCCTTTTCCTGAGCCCCTCCCCCTCCTCGGTCCAACAAGGAGCTGAGTCAAATCCCAATGAAGACCTGGATTTCCACATTTTTCCTGGGCCCTTTCACTTCAAATGGGTCAAAAGTCAATTTTAAGATTCTGTCTTCCTTTTCAGTTTCCCCAGATCCCAGGTCTTATTAAGGCCACAAGAGGCCAGGTGGTTTAGTCCAGTGGTGCTCGAAGTGTGGCCTGTGGTCTGGTGCCAGTTCAAGATCCGTCTGATGCCCATTTACATTGAGCTAAGTATGGAAATTGAGAGTAGGTGTTGAGTAAGCAATTTGACAGAAGCCGTGGCAGCCAATTATGGTCTGTGGGCTTGTGTTTTGCATGAGGTTGTCGTTTGTTTTTTCTAACAATTCTTTTTGTGTTTTATAAAGTATGGGTCTGTGACATATTGGAAATTAAACTAGTCCTTCTCCACGACCAGGTTAAGCAGCGCCGGTTTAGACAACTAGGGGCTTAGGAGAAGTCACAGAGGACAGCTGGTTTTCTCCAGGCGTGCACCGTTCCGCTCCGAGAGGCGCCACCTTGGCCAGAGGGACAGGCTGGACCAGGGGAGCCGCCGTACCTGAATTGAGTACATGATGATTTTAAAGCAACGGATGGCGAACACCTTGGGTTCCCAAAGAGAATGGTTATCCAGGTGGCTGTGAGGGAGAAAATATGGAGAGTAACTATGAAACGCAAGTGATGTTAGGAGGGAGAAGCTTGGTGGGAGAAAGTCACCCCCCAAGAGACCCAGCCCCTCTCGAAGCTCCCAGGTAAGTAGCAAGGGCTTTCAGGTGTAGGTGAGAGAAGGGAAGTACGAGAAGTCAACGAACAGGGTTCCGCAGCTGTGGGCTCAGGAATGAAGCCGGGCACCTTCCTCCTCCCAACTCCTCTCCCCAAAACTGTGCTCGGTCACCATGTGGTAGCTTTTTTTTTTTTTTTTTGCGGTACGCGGGCCTGTCACTGTTGTGGCCTCTCCCGTTGCGGAGCACAGGCTCCGGACGCGCAGGCTCAGCGTCCATGGCTCACGGGCCCAGCCGCTCCGCGGCATGTGGGATCTTCCCGCACCGGGGCATGAACCCGTGTCCCCTGCATCGACAGGCGGACCCTCAACCACTGCGCCACCAGGGAAGCCCACCATGTGGTAGCTTTTGATGCCACAGTGCGGGGAACATGGGCACAGAGAAGGGACCCACTTGGCCGAAGCACCACAACTATAACACCTCCTTCCCTCCTCCCGAGTCAGCAAGGAGGTGCCGGACCTGAAACTGTTCAAAGCTGAAGGCGGGTGGGTGGGGAAGGGGAACACTCACACGAGAACAGGCTTGATGGCGTTTTTGATGTTGCCAAAGGCAGCCCGGCCCAGCAGTTCCCGAAGGCACCTCTCAGCCAGCTCTGCAGGGTTCTCCTTCTCCTTCTCTGGTGCTTGGAGGGGGGAGGGGGACCGGCTGTGGAAACACACAGCCCACGGGTGAGGGATGGAATGCACAGCTGGGCGTCGCTTTGTGCAGGCCTTCTGTGCTTCCCTCACGCAAATGGTCCCAGTAGGACAAGCAGGAATTTGACGTGGGCTGCACTAGGTCACAGGGGAGGTGTTGAGGCTGTCAGAAGTTAAATGGGGGTAAGGAAGCCCACAGTGGAGGAAGATTGTGGGAGGAGGGATAAAGTTCTTTTTCTGGACATCCTAGGGACAGGCCTGATGTGCCTCTGTGGGAAGGATAGATGCCCTGAGCACCATGGGCCTGGGGAGGTGCAGACCACGAGTGTCTCCATGCCCCCAAGGCTTTGGAAGGAACGACAGATGAGATAAGAAGAGAGGGAGGCCGACAGAGTTGGAGAAAGCAGAAGAAAAGGGGAGAGAGGAAGGAGGGGAAAAAGCGGGAAAGGCACGGGCGTTGGCTTAGTTAGGTGCGACTCAGTGGTACCCACCCACCTCCACCTGACACCACCAGGGAGCTTGTCAGTGAGATGCTATTCCAGGAACAACCACCAGAGGGCACACTAAATTTCCCAACCGGCTCTAGCAGCGCAGGCTCAATTGACAGAAAGTGGGGAACCCACGATATCTTCAATCGGCGTCATGCCCAGCCGACATGGACAGCACCGTGAAACTCTCCCTCCATCCCACTTCACAGAGGGGAAGAGTGAGGGGCAGGGACAGGATGAATCCATGTCTGGGGGTTCCCAGATTAAAACCCAGTATCTGTAACTCGTGTCAAGTGGCTGCTGGCTGGTCAAGTGGGCATTTCTAAGGGACTGGAACACCACTAGGAAGTGAGAGAGAAGAAAGGTCCTCCTCAGCAACTGGAACCATGAAAGGCATTTAAAAACCTCCTTGGCCTGCTGCTTCTAGAAAGACCAAGGGAACCCGACTCTTGGTTCTTTGTGTTCAGCACACACTTACCCCAGGGAGCCCAGCACCATTACTGTTTCTCCTTCAGGAATGCAGACCTTAAGGGGTACAGCAGGCTGGTAGAAGGCCAGAGCCAAGGCTCCTAGGGAAGCAGCTTTGGACTCACTGCAGAACAAGCCACAAAAGCCAAGAGCCCTGACTTTGGGGCTGGGTTTTACCAACCAACCCAGCCGTGTGGTTGCCAAGTGCCCTGGGAGGGCTGCAGGGCCGCGTGCAAGCTCCCCCCTCTCCTGCTCACCTCTCTGCCTCCTCCACGTGTTGCAGATTGAAAAGCAGGGATGGGACGATCTTGTCCATGTGCTGTGGGTCCCAGATATTAGCCTGCAGTTCATCATTCACGGTCTTCCTCACCACCCCTTGTAGACCTTTGATACCTGACATTCGGATTCTGTAAGGAAAAGGGAGACATGGGGTCATGAAGTCTCCAAGCCCTGACAAGTCCAGCTTCTGTGACAAGGAGAGGAGTACAGCGAGGGGATTAGGGATGCACTCGTCCCTCAAAAGGCAGAACAGAGCCCACCTTCTACTCTTCATGTGACTTGGCCTCCTGGCTGGCCGCCTTCTTGTGCTGGTGGATGTGAGCACGAAGGCCACGTCTTCTGGCTTGTCTTGGAGATTCCCAGACAGCCCTTGCCCCGTACCACCCGGGCTTCATCCCTAGGGTGCCCAGTTTCTCCAGGCTCTTTAATACCCAGCTGGGTTTTCTCTAGCTTGAGCCCAAGATATAAGAGCTCAAAGTGCTGCCAAGAACGGATGAGGCAGAAACCAGGGCTGTGAGCAACTTACAGGGGGAGGGGATTTGGAGGGGAAGGGGATCTGGAGGGGGAGGCACAGAGCTGTCAGGCTCTCAGGCACAAAGAGGTCTTGGCTGGGACTAAGCTGGCTGAGAAAGCAGAGGGGAAATGAGTAAGAGCACAGAGGGGACCCCTTTTGCACATCCCCAGTTCCCACTCTGCTGACTCAGGGATCAGCACAGCCCTGCAGGAGGCGGCCCTCTTTACCGGCCATTTATTTCAACCTGAAGTTCCTTTTTTTAACCAAACCTTTTTTTTTTTTTTCCTGATTATAACATAATACATGCTAATTATAGAAAAGTGTAAAGATGATTTCCGCCGCTCAAAGATAATTATCATTGGCATTTTGGTGTCTTTCCTTTCTTCTGTGTATAAACGTATAACAGGATCAAGAACCTGCTGCATATGTAATTTGTATTGGCTTTTTTCACCTATAGCATTCTATCACAAGCATTTCCCTGCATCATTAATTCACAAACATGTTGAATGGTTATGTGCTACACTGTCAAAAGAACTTTCTGAACTAGTCGCCTATTGGTCATTTAAGTTGTTTCTAAATCTGCTTCTGTAATAATGCTGCAACGGACATCGCTGTACAAAGTACGTTACTACCTTCCAAATCATTGCCATGAGGAGAATTACTGAATCGAAAGGTAAGGAATGAAAGGCTCCCAGTTTTGGCAGATTCCTCTCCCCACGCCCACTGCACAAGCTGCAGGAGAATACCGTCCTCGCTGTGCCTGCCTCAGCACCAGGGATCTCATTCTAAACATCTACTCTAATTTTGTGGCTCAGAAAAACCCTCACATCTTGTAGCGATTTCACTTCGTATCCTTTTGGTGATTATTGGAGTTGAGCAGTTTTTCTAAATATTTAGTTGCCATTTGTCATTTCAGCTTCAGTTTTACGTGCTGTTACCACGGCGCTACCCTGAGCTTTACGCGGAGACCATAACTGGGTGGTGAGAGATGCCTAATGCACCACCATCCCCTGGCCCAGGACCATTAGGGCTGCTGGCAATGGACAAGGATTCCCTGGGCAAACACTTAGCTACTCCAGTCCTGAGCCAAGTCAGCACTCTGAGCTGAGGCTGTCCGGACTTGAGGACGAAGTAACTGTAATACAATTCTGCTAACTATTCCTGGCTCCAGGTTAAAGGTGCTCCCTAGTGCATTACAGAAATAAATCCCAGACATGCTGGGCTCATGTCCCACCCAAGAGAGCCTGGCTGGCAGGAGACCAGGCCCAGGGGATGGAAACTTTTCTACCCAGGGCTTCCTTATGTGTGACTGAATTAATTTTTCTTCACTCTTTCAATCTCCCCAGAATCCCTTCCACATAGGTACACATTTCATTCCATGATGCCCAGAGCTGACTGATCAGGCCTGGGGGAGAAGCAGCCTCTTACTGTTCCTTATAATGGGCTCAGTGGAGGCCTGCCCACGTGCAAGGGGCTGAGAAGTCTCTGAACCCAAGGGGACTACACACACACACACACACACACACACACACACACACACACACCTATTCATGAGACCCAAGGGTAGTTCTTGGAAAGGAGCTCTGGGCTCTGCAAAGGCTGCGAAGGACCGGGGGAGAGCTCAGGGAGAAGGGGAGGGGTGCAGGGAGGTTATGGATGGGAGACAAGACAAAGGGAGAAACTCCTCTCACCCCGGCAGCCTTGCTTCCATGGGTGGCAGGTGCCAGGCTGTGGGTGCTGATGGCACTGCCCGGTGGCCAGAAGCAAACCTCAGCACCCTTCTCCTGACCTTCAGTCGCTCCCCACACCATCAGGACATGGTGCGACCGTGTCTGCTTCTGTGCCTCCTCCCCTGCTGTGGAGTGTGTGTGTGCGGTTGTACGTGTATGAGTGTGTGGTTTGTGTGAGAGTGTGGTTATGTATGTGTGTCATACAGTCAGTGTATGTGACTGTATGTGTGTGTGCAGTTCCACAGGCCACTGTATGTGTGTGCACATGTGGTTGTGTATGCAGTTGTGTGATTATGTGTGTGAGTATGTGTGTGAGTGTGTGTAGAACGGCATGACGAGTGTCCCCTCCCCTCCTGGAGCTTGGCTCTACCTGCGGTCAGCACCTGTTACAGCCACACCTGGTCACAGTCCCCCCCTTCCCCATCACCTGCTTCTGGACACACCCCACCTGCTCCAGCCCCTTCTGCCTCTTCACAGCTGTTCTGGAGCGAGGTAGCTGCTGAGGGAACCAGCGCTGGGGAGACAGGGGCTCCTTCCTCCCGTGACCCCCACTGGCCCCACTGAGGCACTGCAGCAGCACAGCCCCAGGGAGCCCCTGGCTGGTCCAAGACAGGCGAGACTGGGGAGCAGGGACACTGCCATCAGTCACACAGGGTCCTGCCCTGGAGCCGTTTCACAGCTTGGAAGCTTTGGGAACAGGCAGCCTGGGGGATGGAGGGGTTCACGTCCTGTTTCTCCGACCCAGACCAGCAGCCGTGGTGAGGAAGCTGTAGTTTAGGGGTACACAGGGCTCCCGGACCGTGCCATTGCGTATCACGTGCACTCGGGCCCACTGCGGTGCTGACGTGATGCAGGAAGAAGCCAGGGGCTGAGCTCTGGAACAAAGCCATGGAGACCCAGTCTCCCGTGGGCATGTCGGCCACCCAGCCTCAGCCCCCAGTCCCTTCCTTCTCCGACTCCTGCAGCTTTGCCTGGTAAGGACAGCTCAGCCCTTTTCCCTCCTTCCTCCTCCTTTTCCTGTGTTTCATTTCGCCTCCCCAGGTTGATAAGCACTCTTTGCAGGCAGTGGTTTACTTCTCATCCTTTATCTATCGGTATCAGCATACATTTGTGTGAATTTCTTTGTGATTTCATTGAGGGGTTTAATTTCTATGTCAATGAGTGTATTTCTGTAAGTTAAGTATTTTTTGGGAGTGTGAGTATGTGTGTGTAAAAGTGTGTTCTGTAATTCAAGATGTTTATCTGAAAAGCATCCTTTCCTTCATTCACTTACTCAACAAGTATGTCGTGAGTGCCTGCTGCTCTCCAGGCACTGTCTTAGCACTTGGGATGCGTTAGAGAACAAAACAATGACTCCTGTCCTCACAGAGCTTACATTCTAGTGGGGAGAGACAGACAATGAATGAGAAACATATGTAAATTATGGAACATGTTTGAAGGGGATGAGTGCTATGGGGAAATAAAAACAGAGCAGGGTGAGGGAGAAGGGGAGGGTCAGGGGAAGGCGTTGTTGACAAGGGGACACTTGAGCAAAGCCTTGAAGGAGGTGAAGGAGTGAGCTGTACAGCCCCACAGAGGAAGCATCCCAGGCACAGGAACAGACTGTGCAAAGGCCCTGTGGCAGGAATGTCCCTGGTGTGTTTCCAAGGCAGCACGGAGGCCTGTGTGGCCGAAGGGAAATGAGGAGGGGAAGAGTGGAGGAGATAAACTCAGGAGGGTGGCAGGGATCAGCCAGTGTGAGGACTTCAGCTTTTTATATGTGGGTGTATATTTTGATGGAGAGTGATGAGTGGGAGTGTTTCTAGGGTGTATAAAGGCATGCACTTCTGAACAAAAGAGAGCACAGGTGTGTACATGTGTGTGTTACTGGCTCTCAAATTGGGCTCAGAGGACCGTCACCTTACGTCCCACCCTGTTTTCTGTCCCCAGAGGCTGTTCCTTTAGAAAGCATGTGCTGGGAGCCTAGCTCTGCCCACGCATCCATCTAAGTCCCGCCAGGTGCCCCTTCCCCACCAGCAACATCAGAGCCTCGGTAAACGCCAGTGAAATCAGACACGCAATCCGGGCTGGGAGCTCTGCAGGACCATCAATGCCTCTGCCATTAGAGGCACAGCCTCCTCAACTTCCCTTATACTCACTTAGTCTTGATCTCCAAGTCTTCATGGCCAGAGTGGCACATTTCACTGAAGCGAGACACGAAGAAATCGTAGCTCCGATGGTAGGATGGGGTGTCCTCCTCTATGTTGGCAAACTTCACAAACTGTGTGGGGTGAGAGGGGAAATGCATCGTGAGGTGACCCGCCATGCTCCTCGCCTTTGGGCTCGGGGACCTGGCATCCCCCAGGCCCTTTGCCATAGTAAAGCCACAAGAAAACACATCTTAGGAACCATGCATCTCAGGATCTGGCTATAGTCCACCTCCCAGAGCACACTCGGGAAATCTGAGTTTCTGAGTTCTCCTTTCCTTTCTACACAACAAGAGCAGAACCCCTGGCCCTTCTCAGCCCTCCCCTGCTGGGTGAGCAGAGGATGGAAGAGAAGAGAAAGAGAAGGGGGCTCAGTCACTTAAGTTCCTCCTCCCATTTACATCCAGAGCTGCCCCAAACATACAGGCTGAAAGGCTGTGAGGAATAACGCTGGAAACTGAGCAAAAGCCAAGGCCAAAGCACAGAGCACCACCCTAGAATGCATTCTGGGAAACCAGGACAGCGCTGAAATTTGATTTAAAACCGTAATTACGCTTTATTGTTAAAATTTTGAGTACACTTTTAACGTTTGCAATTTCGGTTCATTAAGCCTTGCTCAGCATTCTCAGCCGCTAGATTCCTTCTGTCATCACCAGGCTGCACATTTGCAGCTCTAAATAGGGACTTGATTTCAAATGAGTCTCTCAGAGAAGCAAGAATCACAGACTGAGTGGAGTTAAATTACTAAAAGTTAAATATAATTTTTATAGGTTATTTTGTTTAATGTTATGAATTTAATACCACAAACAACTCTAAACGGACTAAACTTAGACTACATTCTCCACTATTTTGCCTTGTATTATTATATAACTTTTACAAACCTTCGTTGGTTCAAAGAGGACATACTGTTATTCCTAAAATCATCTCATCAGCGCGCTCAGAATATTGAGTATCAATTGTCAACCTGTTTCCCCATTTAACTACTTAAAAGTTGTTAATAACTTTTTTGGGGATGAAAATTAGCAACTTCCACAAGCATCCTTACTATTACAGTGTTTTGTTCTTGCAATAATAAATATGCATTTATTTTCTGCTGAATCATAAAACCTCAACATGCAAAGCAGATAAGGAAATCTTCCCTTCTAAGTTACATCTAAAATGCACACATATATGTGGAAGTATTCTGATATTAGCAATAAACCCAAATGACATTGCTTGCATCATTGACGGGGTTATGCAGAAGAGGCACAGTGGTAATCCATGTGATCACAAGATCATTGATTAGACCCAAGTTCAGGAGTTCCAGAAACAACGATAGAGCTGGCCTTTGGCTACGTGATCTTCCTAAGCCCCACGGGCTAGAACACAGACTTAGGCTGATACCGAGGCTGAAACCAAATTTGGGTGCACTGCTGCTCTTAACCACCAACAGGATGTTCCCAGGCTGCACTCCCCACGGCCAAAGCCTGGCTTGGTCCATCCACTGAGAGGGGTCATGCAGCTATGCGGTTCTAACCGCAGATCTACCTCTAACTGGTGGGGTGACCTTTGAGTGGGACATTTGACTTCTCTTCTGTCTTGGTTTTCCCATGTGTGAAATAAGCAGCCCAGTCTTCATTCACGACATTTCTTGATTTTTTATCGATGCTGTATCTACTTCAAATGTGACGAGGCAGTTTAAGATAAGACTATGTGTATGCGAGAGCGCATGCATTTCAGAATAATCAGAACAAGACTGAAAAAGAAAGGAGGCCAGTAACAAAGGAGAAACAGTCAAACAAAGACTTTGTCCCCAATATATAGTGACTGTGTAAACCCAAATGTATGTCAGGAGAATGAATAATCAGACTTCATGGTCACTGGTGTAGGAGTTTATGGGCTAATAGCAATGATGTTTAGAACATATATGTATCAGGTACTACCCTAAGCATTTGACATACATCAGCTCTTTTGTTTCTTAAAATGACTCTAAGTTAGAGAGATATTATTATTCTCATTTTACAGAGAGACTGAGACCCACAAATGTTACATAATTGCCCAGGGTCCTGCAGGAGAAACCCAGGTCTCAACCACGAGCCTCTCCAACAGAGCTCTGCCCAGAAAACCTCCAGCTCTGTTCCTGCTCCTGGCTTCCTCTAGCGCCTCAGGCCAAATGACCCAGGAGAGTTGCTCTGGGGAGGCGAGGGTGGTGGATATTGTCAGGGAGAACAAACAGAGGATGAAGAAGCCGCCAGAGGGGACCTTAGTCTGGCATTTGTAAGAGGGCTGCAGAAGTGAGGCCACTGGTTTCCAAACACTGCGGTACAACAGAGTTGAGGGGTCTCCGTGACCATGCAGATATCTGCCACAAGCCCCAGACGTGCTGAGTCAGCACTGGAGGAGATTCACCTGGTCTGAGGCTCACGCTTGAGAAACACAGCAGGATCCCTGACAGGCAACCTGGCGGCCTCCCTTCCCTCTGGCCCCGCTCCCCACGCTGATACTTCATGGAACGATTCCTGATCTCTGTGGACGTAACATCAAGCCTCTTCACTTTTTTTTTTTGGCTGTGCCACGTGGCTTGCAGGATCCTACTTCCCTGAGCAGGGATCGAACCCCCATCCTCGGCAGTGAAAGCATGGAGTCCTAACCACTGGCCCGCCAGGGAATTCCCAAGCCTCTTCACTTTCAACCTTGACTTTCCCCTTCCTCCAGTGCCGTGGAACCTCGAGGACTGGTGGCGCGTCAGGTGGCATGGCCGGAGCCCTGTTCACGCCCAGTCTGCTCTGACTGTTTTCCGCACCGTACAGGCTGCTGAAGATTTCGACTACGACGCCCTGGCTGCAAGGTTAAAGTGGAGATTACAATCAATTTCTTTTAATTAATTAATTTTATTTATTTATATTGGCTGCATTGGGTCTTCGTTGCTGCGTGCAGGCTTTCTCTAGCTGCGGTGAGCGGGGGCTACTCTTAGTTGTAGTACGTGGGCTTCTCATTGCAGTGGCTCCTCTTGTTGCGGAGCACGGGCTCTAGGTGTGGGGGCTTCAGTAGTTGCGGCACACAGGCTCAGTAGTTGTGGCTCGCGGGCTCTCGAGTGCAGGCTCAGTAGTTGTGGCATGTGGGCTTCAGTAGTTGTGGCATGCAGGCTTCAGTAGTTGCGGCACACGGGCTCAGTAGTTGTGGCTCGCAGGCTCTAGAGCGCAGGCTCAGTAGTTGTGGCACACGGGCTTAGTTGCTCTGCAGCATTTGGGATCTTCCTGGACCAGGGCTCAAACCCATGAACGAGTGCACCACCAGGGAAGCCCCAATTTTTTAAAAATGGAACATTCTGTGATAGCCACAGAGGTAACGCAGGGTAGAAAACACGCATGGGGATTCCTTTCCTAGAACTACAGAGGCTTTTTTCTAGGCCGGCCCAGCAGTCACTCCTGAGTCTCCCCTAGCTGGGCCAGCCACAGCTGCTAAGCTCACTGGAAAATTCCCTCACTCTTTTCTCTCGTGACTCTCTGCATCCCCAGATTTTTACTCTTCTAGAGTCTTCTTCCCTGGAAACTTAGTTTTGAGTCTCCTTCTCAATTTTCGATTTTAACATGATGGTGCTCTATTTAAGTGGACTATACTCGCCTACATCTGCCGGGCCCACAGTCAGACAGCCGTGTCCTCACTCTGCTTCTTGTCACCTGTGTGCCTGTGGACATCGTTTAACTTCTGAGCCACTGTTTCCTCATCTGAAAAATGGGGGTGATGGGGCCTATGTCACCAGGGTTAAACGAGGGATGTATGCAGAGCCTGCCCAGAGGAATGCTCAGGGCTCTGCGCTGCAGTGAGCATGGTGATAGGGGTCTTTAATGGTCTGCTCATCAACTCCGGTCCTCGGCTCTGGTGCAGTGTGACCCTTGTCCTTTCCAGCCAGACAATCACAGAGGAGGAGCCCAGGTGGGCAGCGTGAACCATGCAGGTGGCCATGCAGGATGCCGGGGGCAGGTGTGAATATGGAAAGAAGGAAATGAGTTAACAGCCACCCTGGTGCCCGAGGGTGGGAGTTGAGGACAGTGGCAGAAGGCAGGGAAGTTGGAAGATGAGGGCCAAGCCCCCTGAAGCACCCTTCGGGAACCGAAGGTCAGTTAGTGCAATAGGATGGGACAGAGCCCAGCACCGAGAGACAAGGAGGTGGGGCTCGATGGGAGCTCTGGGCAGCCGGCACAGCAAAACCGGGAAGATGTGGCCGAGCATTTGTTTTCATCTCTTTAAAATGCATATATCACCTCCTAGGAATGTGAATGAGGTGGAGATAATTAAGAAAAGCTCCCTGAGTTCCTGGGATAACAGGAACTGAGTGAATTCAAGGCTCACTGTAAGTGAGGTTCCTAGTTCTAAGAGGCTTAAACTTTTTACGGTCCGGCAGGACTCAGCACCGCACAGTCGTGGAATGAGCGTCTGCGGGGCAACGTACAAATACATTCAAGACACTGCTTCACAGACAGCACTCCACTCTCCACGCGCCTGCCGCTCCACTTCATTAGAAAAACAATTTCGAATATGGTTATTGTGAAGCATGTTTGCTTTGTTTTGACTCATACTGTGTTCCGTTGGGAGCCTTCAAAATATTCCTTGAAGAAGCTATTTATAGACACGGGAGTTTGTGTCTGGAGGAGCCACACCAGGCCCCGTGCCCCATCTCTAACGTCACGTGTGGATGGCAGCACTCTGGGAAAGGAGTTAACGCCTATATTCTGAGAAATGACAACATTAAATATTTCTATGGCACTTGCCGCTCAGGCATCATGTTAGTTTCCCGGGGCTGCATGCCTCCAGTCTCTGCCTCTGTCTGCATATTGTTTCCTCCTTTGTGTCCAATCTCCCCCTGCTTCTCTCTTCTAAGACCCTTGTGATTGCATTTAGGGCCGACCCGGATAATCCAGGATAATCTCTCCATCCCAAGATCCTTAACTTGGTCACATCCGCAGAGACCCTGTTTCCGTATCAGGTGACATCTGCAGGTTCCAGGGATTGGCACGTGGACATCTTTTGGGGGACCATTTTCCAGCCTACTGAAACATCCATTACCTGACATAATTTTTGGCAAACCAGCGAGTATAATAGGAGCGATACTGCTCCCATTGTGAAGATGAGGAAACTGAAGCTCTAAGGGAGCCGCTGAATTATTTCAGGTCAACCCGCTTGTGACAAGTGGAGCTGGGGCTCAAATTTGGGAATTCTGATACTTTGATGCTCTCTGCCCTCCACCAGTGGTTTTTAAATTTTACTGTGTATCAGAATGACCTGGGGAGCTTGTTGACAAGGTAGACTTTTGAGCCACCCCAGGCCTGTTGAACAAGACTCTCTGTGGGTAGGACCTAGGCATCTGCATTCGGAACAACCCCCCCCCCCCCACCGCCCCACCAACTCCTACCCTGGAGATTCTGGGGCAGGGCATCTACAGACCCCACGTCCTTTGTTCTTTTACTGGAAAGCTGGACCAGTAGCTGTGGAAATGATCCGAGGCAGGCTAGGAGGAAGAAAGCTTAAGCAGTATATTCTGGCCTCCTCCTGTCCTTGGTAACGGAGGCCAGTCAAGGCTGGAGAGATGGCCACCTCCTTTGAACTGGGGTGGCTTGGGGTTGAACCAAGGGGTCCATCTCTGAGGCCCGGGAGGCTGCAGCCTCCAGGCTCAGGCTGTCGACCAGCCAGGCCGTTGCCTCGCTCTCCAGGACTCTTGCTCTGTTACGAGATCTGGTGATGAGGCTGCACTCGATGCCATCCAGAGGGACTGAACCCCGTTTATTACATTACGGGTGGCACCAGGGCTAATAAAAGAGGCAACATTTGGTACCAGGATCTCTGAGCATCCTTGGGAACCCTTGGTTTGATAGCTTGTCAGGAGGAGCTTCCCTTCCCTGAGTCTGAAACTACGACAGCACAGATGACCTGCCCAGATGACCTGGTCAGGGAACGTTGGCCTGCAGTATCCCCATGGGGGCAGCTCCGAGGGAGCCCACCTCAAGCTGCTCCTGAGTCCTCCAGGGCTGATAGGAGGAGGCCAAAATGGAAACTTTGGTAATTGTGGTTCAGAGGATCAAATCCGGGGGACCTGGTCATGGGACCACACCCACTGTAGAAGTCCACTTGGGAAACATGCCCAAACCTGGCTGAGATGGGGTTGAGACTCTAGGGTTTAAAATAGAGCCTTCGGGGCTTCCCTGGTGGCGTAGTGGTTGAGAGTCCGCCTGCCAATGCAGGGGACACGGGTTCGTGCCCCGGTCCGGGAAGATCCCACATGCCGCGGAGCGGCTGGGCCCGTGAGCCATGGCCGCTGGGCCTGTGCGTCCGGAGCCTGTGCTCTGCAACAGGAGAGGCCACAACAGTGAGAGGCCCGCGTACCGCAAAAAAATAAAATAAAATAAAATAAAATAGAGCCTTCATCCCTCCTATTAGAGGCAGAAGAGCGTTAGGATTATGAGAAGGGGTTTGGAGCCAGAATGCATTTCTGAATCCCACCTCCCACTTGGTAGGAGGCTGATAGGAGGCACGTTTCTGAAGCTCCCCATGCTTCGGTCACCCCATCTGTACAATGGGGCCAGCAAGAGCAGCTGCCTCATAGGCTTGGTATGACCAGCCCATCAGAGTGAACAGTTATCACCTCATTTTTCCCCCAGTGGATTTCTGGCTTGCTGTCAACACTCCATACGTTTTCACTGGGCCCATTTACCTGTGTGACTCACTGATGTTTTAAACACTTGATACAGCAGGAACTTCCTGGCTGCTTCACCCCTACCATCGTTAGGTCATACTTTACAAGTGGCTTTTGTTAAAATGCTACTTGCCTAATGCACAAGATTGTGAAAGAATAAAGGTGGGGTTTTTTTTGTTTTATTTTTTTAAGATATTGCAATGAAGAGGAAGGTCTCCACAGCAACAAACTGGAGACTGTGAAGATGTGACACCTCAAAGGCCAAGGGCACCACTAGGGTCACCCTTCCAAGACCAAAGTTTCAGCTCTTCATATACAACAAAGGGTGCCAAGTTTGCTGGATGAGATTACCAACCCTCTGGCACAAGCAGGAAGGAGACACGGTTGTGTGAAAACTGAGAGTTACTAAGGGGCTGGGTCAATAGAGAGAAAGCAAGCTCCAAATATTGACATTGCAAAACCAGCTCTCCCTGGGTCTGGAGAAGAAGCTGAGCTGGTTGGCCTCACTTCAGCACTAGCCAAGTCTCTCGAAGCAGAAGTCAGCCTTTCTCTCTTCTGTAGATGGGCATTCTGAACCCAACTCCCTGCCATCAACAATAGAACCACAGTGTAAAATACTGGGCAGAGGGATTCCCTGGTGGTCCAGTGGTTAAGACTCCACACTGCCACTGCAGGGGCCGCAGGTTCGATACCTGGTCGGGGAACTAAGATCCCATGTGCCGCTCAGCACGGCCAAAAAATAAAATACTGGGCATAGAGAGAACCCCAACTCTTTCATGGTAGGACTGCAGGCCTTTTCGTTGTGTTAACCTACATAAGGAAAAATGGGAACGGTTGTTCTGTTGCACTAAGATGAACCCTAGCTGCAAAAGACCTTGTAAACCACATGGTTTTGACTTTAACACCCCCTACCCCGTTCTCCCAACTGCTCTTGTTTATAGCAACTCCCGGGAGCAGTCTTCCCTAAAGCCAGAGGAACAGTCCTACTGTGACATGATCGTGCCCTGCAAATCGCCTGCCAACCTGGGCGTAGTGATTCCCTAGACCTAGGACATCCTCCCCTGTCTATCCATATTACATCTTTCCTCCTTCAAGATTCTTTGCAAAACTGACTGTGGTTTTAAAAACTCCTGGGAAAGCCCAGTCTCACTGCCCGAGAAGGTGATCACTCTGCTCCCAAGTAGTCCCACGTGCTAGCCAGCCTCCAAGGCCTGCACTTGGGAAGCACGGACCTAGGGAAGCACTGGCTGCCTCTGCTCTAAGATCCCCATCATTTGCTGGCGCTGACCCCCGTGACCTGAGCTCTTCCACTGGCATCACAGTTCTGCCCTGACCTCCCTTCATGGAACCCACTTCTAGGCTGCTGGTCTCCAGCAGTGCTGACTTCTGTCGTGGTGTGGAAGATGAGAGAATTTCTAGTCCATAGATAACAAGTTGCAACCACAAGAGTTGATAAAATTGTCCAGAGGGAGCATATAGAGTGAGAAGAGGACAGAGCAGCAACCTTGGAGACCACAGACATTTCATGGGGACATGGAGAAAAAGAATCAATGAAGGAAACTCTATTAGTTTCCTATTGCTGCCATAATAAATCACCACGATTTAGTGGCCTAAAACAACACAAATGTATTACCTTGCAGTTCTGGAGATCAGAAGTCTAAAATGGGTCTGCAGGGTTGCATTCCTTCTGGACGCTTCCAGAGAAGCATCTGTTTCCTTGGCCTTTCTAGCTTCCAGAAGCCACCTACATCCTTTGGCTCCTGGCCCCCTTCCTCCATCTTCATGGCCATCAGAGGAGCATCTTCAAATCTCTTCCTCTCTGTCTCATCTTCTGTCTGAGTCTGATCCTCCTGCTTCCCTCTTATGAAGGTCTTTGTGAGTACATGGGGTCCACCTGGATAACCCAGGATAATCTCCTTATCTCAAGATCCTTAACTTAATCATATCTTCAAAGTCCCTTTTGTCATGTAAGGTAACATTCACAGGTTACAGGCATTAGGATGTGGACATACTTGGGGGACCATTATTCAGCCCACCATAGAAATGCAGAAGGGTGGGCCAGGTGGGAAGAGCTGGGATGACAGGGCCAGGAGGTCAAGGGAGTATGAAGAAGGTGCAATCAACGGGGAGAAATGCCACCAGAGATAGAAACTTCAGCTGAAAAATGAGTGAGGAATGGGTTATTTGCGTGGTTTCCACAGATTTCTAACTGCAAAGACAAAAAAGTACTTTTACAATGGAGAGAGCCAGCTGTCACTACCCTAACCTGGGATGGCACTTAGCATCCATAAAAGTGGGGCACCAGACACTTGTGGTCCTTTTGGGATGCTCAGTGCAGGACCCAGCACTCCCCGTGAAGTGTTATGCCTCAAAGTATTTAACCGCATCCAGTCAAACCTTCAAGTCTAATTCTAGTCTGCAGGAAGTATAAGAGACAGGAGAGCAAAACAAAGGACACCACAAGGAAATAATCAGACAAACCCAGACTGTGGGGCATTCTGCAAAGTGGTGACCTGGTCAATATCATGAAAAACAAAGAGGGGCAGGAGAGGGGTTGGGACTGGTTAAGAGACATAAGGGACACAGAAAACAAAGTAAACACATGATCTTTACTGAATCCTGATGGGAAAGACAGCAATACAAGACAGTGTGAGGACTATTAGGGAAATTTTTATTTGGACCAATTTTTTTGTGTGTGTGTGTGTGTGGTACGCGGGCCTCTCACTGTTGTGGCCTCTCCCGTCGCGGAGCACAGGCTCCGGACGCACAGGCTCAGCGGCCATGGCTCACGGGCCCAACCGCTCCGCGGCACGTGGGATCCTCCCAGACCAGGGCACAAACCCGCGTCCCCCGCCTCAGCAGGCGGACTCTCAACCACTGCGCCACCAGGGAAGCCCGAAAGAGCAATTTTTAAAAACTCAGGTAAAGTTCACAAAACATAAAATGAACCTTTTTACAGTGCACAATTCAGTGGCATTCAACACATTCACAATGTTTTGCAACTAAAGCAAACCCCCAAAGGAAACCCACCTCTTGGTCATTAATCGGTCACTTTCCGTTCCTCTCCCTCCCAGACTCTGGCAAACACTAACCTGCTTTCTGTCTTTATGGACTCACCTATTCTGGATATCTCAGCTAAACGGAAATATAACATGTGACCTTCGGGGTTGTTTCCGCCTTTTGGCTACTGTGAGCAGTGCTGCTATGAACGTTGGTGTACAAGTATTTACTTGAGTATCCATTTTCCGTTCTTTTTGGTATATACCTAGAGAGAACTGCTGAGTCATATGGTAATTCTATATGTTTAACTTTCGGAGGAACCACTCAACTGTTTTCCGCAGTGACTACACCATTTTACATCTCTGCTAGCAACGTACAAGGGTTCCAATTTCTACACATCCTCACCAACATGTCATTTTATAGGATTTTTAATAATATAGCCATCCTGGTGGGTGTGAAGAGGTATCTCACTGTGGGTTTTTTTTGACTTGCATTTCCTTAACGATTAGTGATGCTGAGCATCATTTCATGTGCTTGTTGGCCATTTGTGTATCTTCTTCTTGAATGTCTATTCAAGTCCTTTGCCCACTTTAATTGGGTTTTCTTTTTGCTGTTGAGCTGTAAGAGTTTTTCATATATTCTGGTCACTGGACCCTTATCAGATACACAACTTGTAAATATTTTCCCCCATTTGGTGGTTGTCTTTTCACTTTCCTGACAGTGTCCTCTGATGCACAAAAGTTTTTAATTTTGAAGAAGTCAAATTATCTATATTTTCTTTTGCTCCTTTTGTTTTTATTGTCGTATCTAAGAATCCATTGCCAAATTCAAGATCATAAAGATACACCCCTATATTTCTTCTAATCTATAGGTTTAGCTCTTACATTTAGGTCTTTAATCTACTTTGAGTTAATTTTTATATATGTTGTGAGGTAGGGATGAAAGTACAAACTTTAAATCCGTGATCCTTCATAATAATTTTATTATTTACACTAGGCTAATATATTAGATTGTTTATGTGAAGGACCTCGGTAGTCTCAGATTTAATATTTTCAGTTTATCCTCACAGAGTGACCTCAGAAAGTCAGGGCACATGGTCATTGCACTGTCCCTGAGACACACATTTGGACCTCTCAGGCAATAAGGCAGGTATGCAGAAGCCAATCCCTAAGCAAATAATTGAGCTTAGCTGGCTCTGGCTCCCCCTCATCCCCTGACTTTCCTGGTCTCTCACTGTCATCCCAAGTTCAGATATTCTCATTAAAGACCTGAAAGCAACACTTAAATTTAAAAAATTATACTTTACTGCATATGATGTGCAGGAACGGTATTAGCAAAACCAGACTTTTTGCTGACAAGTTTTACCGTAGCTTCAATCCTTGGGGTGGTCAAGTACAAGCTGGATAAAGATCCATTAAGGATGAAGAAAGAAAGAGAGAGGAGGTCCCAGGCTTAGAGAGCTGGAAAGAGCATCTGGTTGAGGGACACCGCCAGCAAAGCCTGCCTCTGAAGCTGAACTCTGAATCTATTGCAATTATCTGACTCAACTTTCTTATAATCACCTCTCCTTACATAATCTCCATTGTCTGCAGTACGGTAATCATTAGTCAACTGCTTTCTTGCTAATACTGTGATTCACTGTGATGGGGAATCTAGGAATTGGCAGGATTCTGAATTTTCAAGCCTGTAGCTAACAAAATGCCTACCCTGGGCCAGGATGTGCTGTAGGGAATGCTAGCGCTGACAGCCACATGCTTCTATGTCTCCCCCGCCGACCCCTGGGGAGATACCCTCTGGATGCATTGATGACTGGTTTAGTTTCCATGTACATGTTCTCTTCTAGACTATAGTTATCTTAAACAGGGCAAGTGAAACAGTAACTGAAGCTGTTGCCAGGGCAACATGACAAAAGAATTTACCCTCAGCTACTGTATATGTAATTTGTCAAAGGCAGCTGGCTCACAGAGAGAGGAAAGAGGGGAATAGGTTGTTAGTTTTGGTCTTTGAAAGAAGAGTTGAAAGACTATCTTCTGGTTAAATCAACCTAAGTAGAACAGAAAAGCAGCTGTGACCTGCGCAATAAACACTCAGAAAAGTCAGGCTGGGAAGGCTAAGAAGACAAACCTTAAACTTATTTTTTTTTTCCTGGTGATATTTGTAAAATAGTTGCATGTCAGGGCTTTTAATACCAAGCTGCTTGAAGACCTGGAGCTGAAAGTATTCCCTGAAGGGGAAGGAATAGAGAGACAGCAAGAAATGGAAGAGAACAAGCGGGATATTCAAGTATGTTAGATACATGCAAAGCTGGGAGTTCTTGACACCTCTGATAGCTCTTCTCTCCCAAAACTATAAGCCCTCATGATAGCAGGCACTTGGACTGAGACCAGTTACATTACAAAGCTTGGACTGAGTTCAATCCACTCAGGGTATCAATGAGAAGCCAGGCTCATGAAAGATAACCCGCTCGAGGTTACCCAGCTAGGAAAGGGCAGAACTAAGCCAGAAGCCCTGTTTCCTGCTTCCCTGTGATCTTCCCACTTATCTGATCCCTCTGTCCTGTGAACATCCGTTTACTCTGTCTTCGAAAGAAGCACAACCTGGACAGCTTTCAAAGTATGCCCCATGGAGTCAGGGGCCAAGCTCTGAGGGCACTGGGCACCCCCTGCTCTCAAAGAAATACCTCCCTTTCTATTTTTACATCTATTGGGGCCTCACCTAAACTTATTTAAGGGAAAAATCAGAAACCAAATAGGAATGGATCATAACAATGCTGACCCAGAGGTTCTACACCCCCTCCCCACCATTCCCACTTGCAAAGCCCCTTGGGCCTCCTTACCGAGTTGGTGCCAAGGATCTGCAGGTTGGGCTTCTCAGACTCAAGCAGCTTGGCCACCATCTTGAGGAAACTCTCCACGAAGAGGTTGATGCTCTGGCAGTGACAGGCCATGAGCAGCTGGTCCAGCGCCTCCATAGCGATGCACACGTACCTGGGGAAAGCAGCATCATTGCCATCACTCAGCCTCGCGCCTGTTCCGCCCCCACTGCATGGCTGGGGCAATCTAGATGGCAGTGCAGTGATCACCTGGGCAGCACCCAGCTAATGCAGCTCTCCCCCAGGTTGCTGACGACTGGACAGTTGTTCCAGCAAGTGCTCACTCCAGCCCAGCCCTGAGAAGCAGAATGAGGCAGAGCTGGAAGGGAGCCTAGAGATGAATTCATCCAGCCCCTTATTTTACACATGAAGAACTTGAGGACAGACAAGGTACACCATTTCATGAGGAAATACAAGCAGAAAGAACTGATGCCCAGAAGAGCAGCTTCTGAACTCAAACCCAGTGAGGTCAGAGAATTACTCATCAAAGTCAAGACGTGTTTGTTGACACTGTCCTTGTCAGTGCGGGGGTGTAAGGATGAAGAAGTCCTTTAACTTAAAGAGCCTAGAGTGGGAGGGATAAGATAAATACACAGATATCTCCTCTAAAGGGAAAATAAGAAATGTTACCAAAAAAATGACATCCCACGAGGGTTCCAAAGAAGGAAAGAGGCTCTAGTGGGGAGGAAGCAAAGAACTTAATGAAGAAAGTTTATGAAGAATCTGAAATGGGCCTGAGGACCAGCCAACTGCAAATGTTAAGGAACATAAAATTGCAATTTTTGTAGTTGAAGACCTCAGAAGTTCTATAATGAAGTACTACTCAAACAATACGGTTGACAGTGTTACCATGTTTGGATGACACTCAGCTTGCCCAGGAAGCATTTTTACCTCATGGAGAATAAGACAGACACAGAATGAAAATTCTTTTCTCCTTATGCAGCAGGTGCTCTGTGTCAATTCTAAGTCTCTAACCACTTAATTATTCTAAAGACTAAAACCCGAGTGAATACTTTCACAAACTAGGAACGCACGACATCCATTGGTGAAGAGCTGCCCATCCCATTTTTTGACAACCAAATGAACACCTCTTTATATTTCAAGCAAACCCTAATAACCTCTATCCTTTATTCACAATTCTACTTTTAGAAGCAGCAAAAAAGAGAGTTGAACCTTCTCCTACCTGCCAGCCCTTCAACCACATGGAAACAACAATCTCATTTACCATGTTCCTCTCTTCTCCATGCTAAAAATACCCAATCCTGGGAATTCCCTGGTGATCCAGTGGTTAGGACTCTGCGCTTTCACTGCTGATGGCCCGGGATCAATCCCTGGTTGGGGAACTAAGACTCCCACAAGCCTTGCAGCGCGGCCAGAAAAATAAAATAAAATAAAAAGTTGAAATGCCCAGTCCTTTCCAGACTAGCCTTTGCAGGACAAACCCCAGTTACTGTCTTCTTCAATGCCTCTCTTAAATCCCAAGAAAAAGGTCACAAATCAAATTCCTACTGAGAATCAGGAATACACATCTAAGCTCAAACCCAACATTTGTTCCACGATAGTGACATAATGAGCATTTGGTCAGGTAAGGCACATCATGAAAGATACATCCCCTACATACCAAGCATTTGCATTCTAAAGAAAGCAAGGCAGGGCTTCCCTGGTGGCGCAGTGGTTGAGAGTCCGCCTGCCCATGCAGGGGATGCGGGTTTGTGCCCCGGTCCAGGAAGATCCCACATGCCGCGGAGCGGCTGGGCCCGTGAGCCGTGGCCGCTGAGCCTGCCCTCCGCCACGGGAGAGGCCACAACAGTGAGAGGCCTGCGTACCGCAAAAAAAAAAAAAAAAAAAAGAAAGCAAGGCAGACATTCATAGAAAAAGGTTATCTTTTAACTTCTAATAAGGGAGACTCTGCAAAACTATTCTGGTTAAAATCTTTACAGTTTTCGTTAAGGAGTTAGGTGTCTAGGGCAGAATGCTAAATGTCTCCCCTGGAATCTATTTTTGCCCTTTTCACTAGTCATTTAGAAGTTTAGCTGAGCTGTGGCTGCTCACTGGGAACATTTCCCAGCCTCTCCTGCTGCTAGGTGAGGCCACGTGACTTACATGTTGCCATTAAAATGAGAGGGAGTGATGTGAGCAACGTCAGCATTGCTTGCTTGAAAGACAGGATTGTCCTCCGGGTCCTCTCTTCCCTCTTCCTGCTGGCTGCAGAGTGGCAGCAAATAGATGGCCAGAGGTGAAAGCCCCGGATGACTTCATGGGCGGAGCCCACCAACCCAGACTGGACTATTGCATGAGAGAGAAAACATATTTCCATATTGCTGGAGCCACTGTATTTTCAAGTCTCTTTATACCCTAAATAACACAAGTATCTGATAATCAGGTTTAGGAGTGCTTTAGAAACCTGAGGGCACAAATAAAAGTGAATCCTGAGCGATCCAAAGCAACTCAAGTGACTGCCCTCACAGGAGAGAGAAGTAAGGGCTGAACATGACTCCATCCTGCAAGAGGGGAGATCAGGCAGACTCCATGTACTCCGAGTGTGGCCATGTGCCCATTACAGGGTGGTGACCCCTCTACTCATAGAGCCATGTGGAACACAGGAAGTACTTCCTGATACAAACAAAATGCAGGCAAGGTAGAGTGAGAAGAGAACTCCAAACCTACCTGGGTGCTAAGGAGTCAGGCTGATGCCTCTAAGTCAAAGCAAGTAGCAGAAGGCCTCTCTTTAAGAAGCAGCCTAGAGGGACTTCCCTGGTGGTCCAGTGGTTCAGAATCCGCCTTCCAATGCAGGGCACCCTGGTTTGATCCCTGGTCGGGGAACTAAGATCCCACGTACTGCAGGCAACTAAGCCCTCACGCTGCAACTACTGAGCCCACGCGCCACAACAAAAGACCCAGTGTGCCACAACAAAGATCCCGTGTGCCACAACTAAGACCCGAAGCAGCCAAAAAAAAAAAAAAGAAGCTGCCTAGTGTCAGGTTTATATGCCGTGTATGTAATAGGGGATGAATTAAAAGATTTTTTCTTTATGTTTTGATCCAAATCATATCTCTTTGAAGGTTAGGCAGATAGTACAAAACTCTTGATTAGCTAGTCTTTGTTTTAAAACAGAGTTTGGTTAAATAAAAAGAATGCACAGGAAGCATGACTATAGGATGATTTCTGAAGATACTACAAAACCACAACACAAAGCTCCACAAAGCTCTCGTGGCAGCCACTCAGTTTCAGACACTGTGCATCTGAACTGCCTCACACATAAGCCAGCTTTGCAAATCCATGTGTATGAAAGTAACAGCAGTCATGACGTTTTCTAAATGTCCTTTTTTAAAGACATCAGTCACCATTTCTTCAGTACCCTTGCCCTAACTTCTTTACCAAACAACCGTAAGTAAAACAGCCTCTCTACTCTGAAATTTTCCTTCTCACTTTTGTAAAATGTTTATTTCTTTTATTTATATGAACTGAGTCAGCTATTATTATTGTTTAATGTTATTAAATATCATTAAATAGCTGTCTCTGGGCACATTCACAAATGGATCTGGTCATGCTCTTATCTACAGAGTGTCTTTCAAATACAAAGGCAGCATTGGGTGTTTGGGCTCGTTTGGTGAACTGCAGCCACGTTTTCTCATGCTCTGGAGGGCCCGCCAGTCCTCGATAGCCTTGCCCTTCACAGGATGTCACAGCCACAGTTCAGGATACCTGTCGTGCCTTGCAGACCCAGGCCTGGCATGTTCCGGGTCCACTGTATAGGCCGTGAAGCAGACTGATTCCTGCAGGGTTGGGGAAGCAGCCTGGGCCGGGGCCCTTCCAAAGGGACAGGTTTTCCCCGCGGAGAAACCTGGACACATTCTGGCAACCAAACATGGCGGATGGGAAATGGGAGCAGGCAGCATGGAATTCTCTTCTTCTATGAATCATCCCAGCATCCTTCTGCATGAAGGCTTTCACCATTATTTTATAGAGTTTAAATGAGGGAAAGGAAGGGGCGGGGTTGGGTTTGGCAAGAGAAGAAACCAGAAGGCCTCCCAAACCCCAGAGCTTAGATTGCTGCTTTTCCCTTTCCTGTAAAAAAATTCCCAGAAAATCCTGATAAGGAAAACCATCCTTTGCTAGCCAGAAAAAAAAAAAAAAAAAAAAAATTGGCTACTGACCAAGAGAGGAAATTTTGATGGAAAGTGAAAATGATGGTAGAAGTGAAACAGAAAAGTAAAAAAGTTTAAGGCCTAGTTCTCTGAATACACACTCCTTCAATCCCCATCTTTGATCCCAACACTAAGGATGGAAGGATTATAATTGCGAACTTGAACTTTTCAAAGTATCTTAGAAGATTAGAAGTCAATGGGCTTTGGAACCTCCTGCTCGCTGCACTGGTCCTATCTTATCATAACCTTCCTGGGTACATCTTATCCATTAAGTCTATACTTTCAAAGAGCACGGGCTTCTCAGGGTAATGTCCACTCAACAGGACTGGGGCCAAATAGGTTAGTCTCAGCAGAGATCTGCTCTGGGCTTGGTATCCTGAAAGGAGTCCAGTGTAGTAATAGGTCTGAGAAACTGGCCTGACTGGGTAGTTGGAACAGGATGGGGAAGAAAGGAGCTGGTGAGAACTAGCCCACCACAGGGGCCCAAGGGAGAGGCAAGAGTAGGGCATGGACCACAGTAGCAGGCGATGACCAAGGATCTTGGATCCACTAGTAGGGCTTCCCAGTAGGTGAAGAAGGCAGAACTCAGGGGATCTGGATGGACTGGGGTTCACAGGCAGCAAGTGAGGTCAGGAGAGGCTACTCAGCAGGTTATAACAACAGGAACTCAGAGTCATGGGCCAACCAAAGCAGAAGGTGAGTTATAACAAGTGAGGAAAATACACAGGGGGGGCCTGGTGCTTAGGAGTGAGGCAGGAAATACCTTGAATTGAATTCCAGAACGGGCAGCTGCTTCTGCTTGAACACCTTTCACTCAGTCAGGAGTGGGCTTAGGAGCCTCCAGGAAAGGGGGAACTGGCAGTCAAAGTCTGAGAACCAGACTTAGTTGCAGAGGAAAGCAGACCTAGGGTCAGAGATGGGAACCAGCACGCAGAGAGAGGGGGCGGCGTTAGCAGGGCCAGTCATTGCCCAAGAATCACTCAAAGAGCCTTGACAAAGAACCTCTTATTCTGGGCAGTCTGAATGTATTTAGTCATGTCCCCACTGCTGGACAGAAACTTCTGGGTTTTAGCAGGCAGAAGTAGGGGTTGACCTCAGCCAAGGGAGGGAAGGATCAACTCGTCATCTAGTAGGAATCTGTGACATCTCTGTCTGAAGGGTCAGCTCCGTCCTCCAACCAGGTTCAGGGTCCTTCTGGGGACAGAGTATCTCTCGGGAGCCCCACCAGCTCAGCTCCAGGGTCAGGCTCCTCAGGGAGTAGCCCACCCCTCTTTGGCATGGGCGTCTCCATCCTCCAGGCACTGGGGAACCTGACAGATTCTAATGTGGCCTTCTGAACGTGGTCATTGCTCCACGGTCATTGTCAGCTGACCCTGAATCTCACCCAGCACTGCCGTTACCACCCTTGCTCTCCAGTTTCTAGGGGTGTTCTAGCAGTTGGGCTGAACTGGAAGGAGAAAAATATGAAGAATTCTCACTTTTTGCTGCTCTGCATCACTGCCCATTATGGCGCACACTGAGTAGCAATACCTTGAAATTTGTACCTTATCCTCTCTCTGCCCACGTTTGGTTATCACCCTTGATGCTAAACACATACGAGCAGAGGAGGGTGGATCTGCCACTGGGTCCAACACCCAAGGTTCACGTCCACATGGTCAAACCATAAACACAGACACCTGCATGGTGGTAGGGAGACAGCTCCTCAGACTGTCTGCAGGTAAATATTTCACTCTTCCAAACCTGCCACCAGTGATTAGGACAATGACGATGGATGTGGCATTGGGTAAGGAAAGACGGGGAGGGAGAGGAGAGAGAACGGGAGTACAGATCTAACAGATTTTTCTTCTCCAAATGTTTATGATTAGAGCCCCCAGAGAGGCCGTCAAGGCTTTAAATACTTAGATGCTGCGATGGCTATTTTTAACAGAACGATACCAATTTTGAGTTGCAGTTCTAAGGGCAGTGGAATGTTTCTGAGTGGCTCTGCTGGCTACAGGACATTTTTACTCAGAGAACCATCACTGCAGAGAGGGCAGGAAAAATTAGTATTAAATGTTTAATGGTATTGCTTGCATATTAGTTTCAGGTTCGGTCTAGGATAAAGTCATTTTTACTTGCTTGAGCCTGCTTTATAATATGTCAAGGCGATTTATATAATCAGCACGTTCATTATATTCATGCCCTTTTTACTGAGCGTGTAACCTAATTTTATTATAGAAAGGGACCATAGAAATGAATTGTTTCCGGTCTTGCTTTTATACCGGGGATAGCTTGATGTAAGCGTGGCTGGTGGGTCCCGTGGAGGTGTGGACCTCTATACACTGTCAGCACAATGCAGATCTTTACACTCTGGTTCTCACTCCACCTTCCTCACCAGGAGGAAGGGACCTTGGAGGGTGATGGGGCTGATGGATGGTCGTAGGGTGGGAAAGAGGGTCCAGGGGAGAGATCACTGCAAAGGCTCAGAGGCCAGAAAGCCAGGGGGGGATCGTCAGCTAGTCCATCTGGAATGGGTTTAGAGCAGCTGTGGCAGGTGTGGCTGGGTTAAAGGCAAGTTGGGGGCAGGTAATGGAGGAGCCCAGAAATCAAGCCGAGACCTTAGATTGTACACTAAAGAAGCCAGGAAAGTATAGCTTGGTCTGTGTTTTGAAGATCATAGTGTTGATCTGGAAGGGCCAGTACAGGAAAGATGGGAAGGGGGGAGACAATTTTCAAGGCCACTGCCATAATCCGGAGCCTGCATCAGGAGAAAGGTAGGAGCAGAGGAAAGTAGAGGATGGACATAAAAGGCTTCATAGAGAACAGAACCAATGGGACTTAGGAACAACTGCCCTAGATCTACCCTTCCCTTTGCTCCAACAGCCATGCCACCAGGGACATCTTAGAGCTCTCTTTACATCCAGCCCCACTCCAGATTGTGGCATGATGGTAGCGTAACAAACATGGTATGTCCTGCCGTTGACTTTTTTCATTTCAGGAAGTAATACATGCTCAATAGAGAATATTTAGGAAACACAAAAATGTAGATAGAAACCAAAAACCCCAGCCACATTGTTCACAAAATATTAAGAGTACTCAATATTTTGGCATATTTATTTTTACTGTATTTTCCAGGCATTGAGATTTGTTATTGTTTTTAACTTGATTTAAATACTGTGTATATAAGTATATATTCTATTTTTCATTTACTTATGGCATTTTCCATATTATATGGAAAGTATGTTTATAAACACCATTTTTATTGACTAGGTAACGTTCCTGAAGCGATAAACACCATAATTTACTATTCTCCTCTAGTTGGGCATTTAAGTTACTTCCATCTTTTCAGTATTATAAAAATTACCATAATGAACATCTCTGTGTGTAAAGTTAGATTATATATAAGACTGATATGGTGGGACAGATGAATAGAAATGGAATTACTGGATCAAAGGGCATAAGTGGTTTTGAAGCTCTTGACATATATTTCAAAATTACTTTCTAGAAAGCTTCAACCAATTTGTACTCATTCTAGAAAAGTATGAAAATGCCTCTCATTTTGCCATCCCTGGGTTAACACTGGAAATTATATATACTTTTAAAAAGAAAACAATTTGATAAGTGAAGGTAGTAGCTAAGTATTTCAATCTACCTATTTGGCTGTTTAATCTATTGATCAGGGACTTCCCTGGTGGCACAGTGGTTAAGAATCCGCCTGCCAATGCAGGCGACACGGGTTTGAGCCCTGGTCTGGGAAGGTCCCACATCTAGTGGAGCAACTAAGCCCATGCGCCACAAGCCCATGCGCCACAACGAGCCTGCGCTCTAGAGCTTGCGAGCCACAACTACTGAGCCCACATGCCACAACTACTAGTTCCCCCACCAGGGATGGAATCCGTGCCCCCTGCGGTGGTAGGGTGGCATCTTAACCACTGGACCACCAGGGAAGTCCCTCCTTGCTTTTTAAGAGAGTAAGCTGAATGAGGCAGGGTGGGTTTGGTGAGAGTAACGGCACATTCTGGGTTTAATGGTGTGTGAGGGCTTCTGGATAGAGACACGGGGGTAAATGGAGGCTAACAGAGGTGCTCCTAGGAAGCCAACAGCCCCTTCTTCCCAAATCTTGAAAAGAGCATCACATTTTACCTTTGGAAAAGCACAGGGAACCCACTCCTCACTCCCAGTCCCCATTTTCTCAGGCTGTTCAACAATCCGGTCTATTAACATTTCTTAAAAGGACCCTGGGACTTCCCTGGTGGCGCAGAGGTTAAGAACCCGCCTGCCAATGCAGGAGACACAGGTTCCATCCCTGGTCCGGGAAGATCCCACGTGCCGCAGAGCAACTAAGCCCGTGCGCCACAACTACTGAGCCTGCGCTCTAGAGCCCGCGAGCCACAACTACTGAGCCTCCGTGCCACAACTACTGAAGCCCGTGCACCTAGAGCCTGCGTTCCGAAACAAGAGAAGCCATCACAATGAGAAGCTCACGCACCGCAACGAAGAGTAGCTCCTGCTCGCAGCAACTAGAGAAAGCCCATGCACAGCAACGAAGACCCAGTGCAGCCAAAAATAAATAAATAAAAGGACCCTATGTTTTGCCCTGAAAATATATAATTTCTGCAAATCTCTCTCCACCCTCCCATACTACTTACCCATATCGATGACGACCCACATCACGGATGAGCCTCTCAGAGAGGTAGGCGCCAATGCGATCGAGCTTTTCTGGAGCTGACAGGGCGTAGAAGGTCAGCTTCTCCATGTTGGTCTTCACCAGGCCATCCTGTAAAAGACAGATCTTCCTCACTGTGGCCATGCGATGGCTAGAAGACTTCAAGTCTAAAGGTAAATGGTCATTCAACTTAATCAACACTTACCAGAGTGCCTATAATGTATGCGACACACACATGTGGGTTTTGGGGATCTAGAGATGATTAAAACATAGACCCTGCTCTCCAGGAACTCACAACTTCACCCAAAGTGTGCTAGCTATAAGCAAAAATAGTCAGTGATATAAATGTACATATGTGTGTGCACGTGTACACTATATGTATTTACATATGTATATGTGTACGTACATGAAGGTATATATGTGTGTGTGTATATGTGTGTATATGAATGGATGACAAGTCTTCAATGAAAGCAATGCAGAATTAAAACATATTGGATATCCAACATCGAGAAGTGAACAGGAAGAAGGCAGCTCTGCAGCTTTCAGGGAATTGTCCAGAGGATGTTGGAAATGTGGCCCTCCACTGCCTATCAGGAAGAGGTCATTGATTTCCAGGGAAGAAGTCAAGTACATCAGACCCTTTCCGAAACCACATAACCCATAATGAAGCCTGACCGTAGAGTGGCAGCTTGGAAACCAAGAACCCAGGTGTCCCCTGTGCCCACTTGACACCTGGCAGATACCAGAGGGAGTGTGGAGAGGACACGAGCTCCAGAGCCAAAACCCAAGAAGGGAAATGCTCACACCTGACAACAGCGAAATAGTACCATTCTGAGTTAGCGGCTCAAGGAACTATCACCCAGAGAGACATGAGTGAAGAGAATGCTGAGCAGTGGCCAGAAGCACCGAGCACACCGAGACACACTTCCAGAGCCCTCTACGGATCCTGCCTGCAGAACGGTCCAAAGCTCCTCATTCTTCAGGCTCCCAGCTGCCTCTGGTCACCGATGGGGCCGTGGCCGGGGTTTCGGTGTGTCTGAGTGAGTCCCGGGGCCTGCCCTCCCTTGCAGCAGCCCCCAGGGCCCTGGATGGGGTAAGGTGGTGAGAGGCATGCTGGCGGTAGGAGACGAGACCCACCTCGGGATCCTCAGGGAAGATGTTGTCCACCAGCCTTTTGTACCTGGGGCGCAGGGCACCGCAGCAGCCACATACACCTGCAAGGGCAACAAGAAGCACCGGGGAGCTAAGCCTCCTGGTTAGGCCGAGGGGACAAGGTTGGGCCGTTTGTGAGAAACCAGACCCAGGCTGGAAACAGAAGGGTCCCTCCCTTAGAGCGCCAGGGCCTCGGTCCTTCCCACTGCTTCCCCAGCCCCAGCCCCACTCCAAGACGTCTGCCTTTTCCGCTGGGTGTCTTTGCTTGGAAATCAGGCATAGGTGCCAGCAGACCAGCACCTGTTCAGGAAGCCAGGCCATAGAACACACACGTGTGCACACGTGTGTACACCCACACGCACGCACACACTCACACCCACTCACACCACACACCCCCACTCTCACACTCTCCCCCACACCCACACTCACACTCCCACGCACACTCACTGCCACACACACTCACACTCCCTCCACACACCCCCACACTCACTCTCACACACTCCCCCACACCCACACTCACTGTCACACACACTCCCACACTCCCTCCCACACACACTCCCACACCCCCCCACACCCACTCTCACACACCCCCACACTCCCACACACACTGTCACACACCCATACCCACTCACTGTCACACACACACTCACATACTCCCCACACACACGTGTGCACACGTGTGTACACCCACACGCACGCACACACTC
>NW_021703775.1:69021151-69175125 GCF_005190385.1 Monodon monoceros
CACACACACTGTCACACACCCATACCCACTCACTGTCACACACACACTCACATACTCCCCACACACACCCAAACTCCCACACACACTCACTCCCCACACACCCACACACACTCACTGTCACACACACTCACACACTCCCCCCACCCCCCCACTCACACCCCCCCTCACACACTCCCCCCACCCCTCCCACACTCCCACTCACCCTCTCTCTCTCTCTCACACACACACACACACACACACACACTCTTGCTCTCTCTCTCTCTGGGAGAAGACTATACAACGGTCTCCTGCAGCCCAAGACTCTTCCCCAGTGTCCTGGAAGATGGACGCAGCTTGGAAGAGCGGCTGCTGCACCTACCCGGCCCCCTCGCTTGATCCCCACTTCTTTTCTACTCTGGTCCTCAATCTCCTTTACCACCCTCTCTCCTGGGGCCATTTCCATTATAGAATGTTATGTGAAACTATGATAAATTAACACTACATTAATTATTAACATTTGAAAATGCATCTTGAATGCAGTGTGACTGCGGTGTTTGAAAGCCTTGGTGTTTGAGGGCTTCGGGGGGGCCACCCAGTCGGTGGTTCTCACCACTAGCCTTCCCCCACCCCAGGAGGTTCTCACCCGTCTGGGGCAAAATGAAAAAAAACTAAGAATAATGTACCACGTTTTCAGAAAGCTGAAGACTGACATGCGCTCCTTCTTTGTATTTTGGTGCTGTGAAATGACAGCATTAGGAAATCAGTGATAATAAAACAAACCTGGGGAAAATAAAAAGTTGATGAGTCTAGGTCCCACCGCAAAAAAATTTCAGTTGGAACCACTGATCTCCTCCCTTCCTCCTGACGCAGACGCCTCCCCTGGCACATCCCAGCCGCACCCTCCCTGCATTGGGGAGGGGAGAGGATGGCAGGGAAGGGCCTGGGAAAGTCCCCCCCCAAAAAAAGAAAAAATAATTGCCTCCTCATTCTACCAATTAACGCTTAAATCTGTTTGTACAAATGCTTTACTTGAAATGCAAATGTGCCCTGGAAGGATCAAGCCTATGGGTCATTCAGAAAAGAATGAATTACTTTAGTGGGAATTACTTAAATCACACAAAGAGCCACAAAGAGCTTTACAGCGGCAAGCACGGCGGCTCTCCGGGACCAGGATGGGGAGGGCATGAGGGCGGCACCACCAGGAGGAGAAAGGAACCGGGATCTGGGCTCCAGGGGAGACTCGGTTGTTAGGGGATGGGCGTGTCCTTGGAGAAGCCAAGGGGCACCCTGAGGACAGGATATCAGATTTGCGATATCCAGGGACTACTGTGCCCTCAGCCTCCCACCCACCCCGGGCACAGGGAGGATTGTGGACCTAGTCCTCGGCTGCAAACCGGACTCTGGGTTCGGTCTCTCTGGGCTGGGCTGCTACTGGCGTCTCCCCATCTCCTCCCTGCCTCTGCCTGGGAGAAGGTGTCCAGGCTCCAGCTGGCTGGCATCCAGGGCTATTTCTTGTGACAGGACAGCTCCCTGGGGACCCTGGCCTCAAGGCCCAGTATTTAAACCTGCCCTCCTGCCCTCTCTCTGCCCACTGCGGCTGTCTGCACGCTCCTTCCCAGGATGCCCAGTGGCACGTGCCCTACACGCTCCCTAAAACAGGAACACCGGCCCTTTGCATTTTAAGGGAGTGAGAACTAGAGAAAATGAGAAATTAGGGCCCCCAAACCCCACTGTCAGTCCCTTCTTCAAACCTTTCTGAAGGGCCCGCGAGCTGGGACCTGCCCTGGACAGAGGACAAGCTCAGGGTTGTTAGAAACCCCAACTGGTCGAGAAAGCACAAGCCCATTTTGGGTACTCAGGGTAGAAACCTCTGTGCAGGGGCTCCCCATCCCAGCACAGAGGCCACGATGCAGGGCCTCCGTGGGAACCCATCGCGTTCGAGGCCCGGGCGTTCTCCTGCCTGTGGGGAGAGGTGAGAAGGCCAGAGAACAAGAGATGGGAGCAGGTGCCCCTATCAGCAGAGCTGCACTGCTTTTGGGTGCTTCCCGACCTACACCCTGGTGGTTCCTTCTAGTCTGTTCTTTCTTTCCAACCTCCTCAGACCCTTGGAGGGCAGGGGCTGGGGAGGCAGAGTGGGCAGCAACATGGGTTTCAAACCAAATCCTGGCACTGCTGCTTCCTAGCTGTGTGGTGTTGGGCAGGTAATGACATTCTGTGTGTGCCGTGTCCTGGGCTTAGCACACGGGGCTGCTGTGAGGCCACAGCGAGTTTATGAAGCAAAGCACTCAGAGCAGGGCCGGCCTGCTAGCACCCAGTGCAGGTTCCCGCCGGCTGCTCTCCCCTCTGCATTCCCCAGCCCAGGGCAGCTGAGCCCTTCCCGAACTGCTAGCTGGTCGGTGCTGGCTGGTACATCTTAGCGTGGCTTCCCCACTGACCACTTACTCAGCTATGGTGAGCAAGGTCAAGGGGCAGCTGAAGGCCTAAGAAGGGAGAACCCCAGCACGTTCCCAGAAGATCAAACTTCACTAGCCTGTGGGTCTGAAATGATAATCTGACGTCAACCTCCAGTCACTGCCTGACCACCTTCTCAAAGCCAGCATCCCTGAGCTTTCCTGCCTCAGCATCAGCTCCACAAACCTCAGTGCAAATGTGACATGTTACCAGCGCACACAACAGACGAGAGTCAAATGCTGTCAAGAGGTAAAGCACGAGGCTCACTGGAGAGAACCCATAGGACTGGACACTGGGGGGTCGCCAGGAGAGTACTTACAGTGGGTAACTAACAAGCATTCATCAGAAAAAGGGTCTGTGGACAAATAAATCTACGAAACCTTGCACACCAAATCCCCCATTTCAGATTTGCAGGCAAATAAGCTTATTAAAGCCTCTGAAGAGTCATAAGGTAAAGAAATCTATTTAAATTTGTTCAAATCAACATCTCCCCATTTTTCACTGTTATAAATAGCAGCATGATGAATACTTTTAATCGTCTTTTTTCAAGGCATACGTATTGGCTTCTGTGTGGGAACAGAAAGGTATACGCTACTATAAATGGAGTACATTGGAAACTGCTAATTTTAGAGTTTAAAAAGTCCTGGGTTCAAGTCCTGGTTCTGCCATTTGATCTTTGAGACTCAGTTTCCTCATCAATATAATAAGAGGAGGGCTTCCCTGGTGGCGCAGTGGTTGAGAGTCCGCCTGCCAATGCAGGGGACACAGGTTCGTGCCCCAGTCTGGGAAGATCCCACATGCTGCGGAGCGGCTGGGCCCGTGAGCCATGGCCGCTGAGCCTGCGTGTCCGGAGCCTGTGCTCTACAACGGGAGAGGCCACAACAGTGAGAGGCCCGCGTACTGCAAAAAAAAAAAAAAAAAAAAAAAATATATATATATATATATATATATATATATATATATATATATAAAATAAGGGGAGATTTCCCCTAAGGTACAATTCTATGATTGAAGTCCCAGACCATTTGCTATAGAATCTGGAAAGGGAGAAACCACCTTGAGCTCTGCTGGTTGCGGAAGGCTTCCCAGGAGAGGAAGGACAAGAAGACGTGGGGCAGAATTCACAGAGGTGAAAAGGACAGTGGGTACTTTATTCTTTATGTGCCAGACACAGTGCTAAAATACTTTACAAGCATCAACTCATTTAACCCTTACAATAACTCCATGGGGTAGGTATTGTTTTATCCCCATTTTACAGATGTGGAAGCTGAGGCACCAAAAGGTTAAGTTACCTGCCTAGAGCCACACAGCTAATAAGTGGCAGGATTTGAACCCCAAAATCTACCTCTAGGGGCTACGATGTTCTTAAGTACTATACCAGGAAAGGGAGGCATTAGCTAGGGAACTAGGGAAGGCTTACACAGAAAGGGAAAGACCACTAGGGCAGTGCATTTTGAGGGAAACCACAATATGTCAACCCCAAATATGCCTCTTTGACATAAAAATTGTCTTGAGCTGAAGGCAATTAAGTGGCAGCAAAAGGCAGGAAAGGCTCCCCCTTTTCTGCCTCAAGAGGGGAAATAAGTGCTCCTTTTACTGGAGACAGACTTTAAGAAGTCACCAGAGGAATCTGCAAACAAACCTTGTTAAGCTAACGCTTATCTTCCTAGTTCTTTCCTCACCATTCACTACCCATAGCCCCAACCCCTTTGTCTGGTCAGTTCTCCACAAATGTATTGTTTCTTTGTCTAAAAGGTATAAAATCTTCCTGCTCTGGTTACTTCTTTGGGTCTTCACTCCTTGTGAAGGCTCCCAGGCACATGTAAAAATTCAATCAAATTTATATGCTTTTCTCCTGTTAATCTGTCTTTGTCAGTTTAATCTTCAGACCCAGCCAGGGACCCTCAGAGGGTCAAAGAAAACTTTTTCCTCCTCTATAATTTCAAACTGTAAAGTGCATACTCATCATTTGGGGAGCTTATTAAAATGCAGATTCTGCTTCAGCAGAGCAGGGGTGGGGCCTGAGACTCTGCATTCCCACCAGACTCCAGGTGATGCTGATGGCCGCGGCCCAGGGACCGCACTTTGAGTCTGCAAGCCACCAGAGCACAGTGGCTAAGAATTTGGGCTCTGGAGCCAGACAGGCTTAGGTTGACATCCCAGCTCTTCCAATTTCTTATTGTTTGATCTTGAATAAGTTACTTAAACTAAACCCAAGTTTCCTCATATGAAAAATGAAGATGATAATGGTTCCTTCTCAGAGGGCTGTGGTGAGGATTAAATGATAACATCTCCCTGGCTCCTTTTTCCTTTCTAACTCCCTTGAAGGAAAGATACAGAGGACCAGGCGGGGGCCAGACTGAGTACAGCCTTGAACAACAGGCTGAAGAGTTTAGGCTTTGCCTACATTAACTGAGAGCTCTGGGAGCCTCGTGAGCAGTGGGTGACATCAAAGATCAGTCCAGAGGTGGCATGCAAGATGGGATTGGACAGAGAGATTTAAGGCAGAGATGTGTGAGCGAATCGCCCCAGGTCAGGGGCAAATACCTGAACTGAGTGATGTTATCAAGATGGGAGAGCAAGGGGCAGAATGAGCAAGACTTGAGGAGCTCTAAAAGGAGGAACAGGAGGAAGGTACAAAAGAGGACTGTGGGCTTTCCGGTCCAGCGACCAGACGCCACAACCCCCTTGACTGAAATGGAGAAGAGAGAGGTAGCTGGGGCTGGGGGGAGTGGGGACATCTAGGTGGGATCATCCAGGTAGTTGTGAGGAGGGCTCAGACTCATGGGAGAGACCAGGGCTGGAGCTCTGAGGGTCACTGGCCCTCATTGCCCACTGGTGTGTGAGAGAGGACCCGACTGCTCAGGGGAAAGGGGCAGTAGGAGCGGAGCCCCGGAGGATGGCTGCCTTGTCCACTCCCTCTTTCTTCCTGTTTTCCCCACCCACTACTTTTCTGTAAAGCCTTTCACCTTTCTTTGCCTCATTTCTCTGCCCATCCCCTAAGGCCCTCCAAGCTAAGGCATTTGGGGACTTCATGCTGTTCACACTGATCCTGAAACAGGAGGGAAGGGGGCAGGGCACAACCCCTGAAAGAATGACATAGCCCGAGGACATGACATAAACGGATTAGAACCAAAGGAGTCCAAGTTGACTTCCACTAGACCTTGAGCCTCAGTATATGCTCACTGTAACACATCAGCAAGCTAAATGACACATCCACAGGCACCTATGGCAGTTCCGAGACGGACCAAAAGGATCAAAAAGTGGGCGGTGGCCCAATTCCTGGAAATCCCCGCCCCCTCCCCAAAATAGCTGGAATACTCCGCCCACTCATTAGCCTATGAAATTACCCACCCCTATAGAAACTGACAACCCCATACCCTGGCGCCTTTCTCGCCTTCTGAGATGGCCCATGCTCTGTCTGTGGAGTGTGTTTCTCTCTAAATAAATCCACTTCTTACCTATCACTTTGTCTCTCACTGAATTCTTTCTGCAATGAGACATCAAGAACCTGAGCTTCATTAAGTCCTGAAACCAGGTGTGTGATCTCAGTTGGAAGACTGTGGGTTTTGGTCGGGTTCGAGTCCCAGCACGTGGGTTCAAGTCCCAATCTGAGGTGCACGGTTTCAATCCCAGAAACATGCCCTTATTGGCACACCCCCCACCCCCTGCTAAAATTCAAAGTCCCCCGTCTGATAATCTAATTCACGAGATGCTAGTAGCTGATCAATAGTCTTCCAGAGGGTATATGCATTAAGGCTTAAAGGCTGAAAAAAATAATCTCTAATAGTTGAACCTTCGAGACATTTGGGTGAGGAGGGTGTTTTATATGAGGAAACCAGTATACAAGTGTCTACAAACTGTTCTGATATGTTGAGCTCTGGAGTTTGTTTGCTTGTGTTTTAACCCTTTCACACCCAGTTTTAAGGAAAATAAGGTAGGGAAGCAAAGTTAATAGGCTTGTTGGGGGAGGTGGGGAAAGTATAGAAAAAGTTAACACTTTTTTGTTTGCTTTTAAGCAATCACAGTAACTTTCAAAAGAGAATGGGGTAGACAACTATGAAGCCATATAGATGACCATGTCCTGATTAAAGGAAAGAAACACAAGAAAGGATCATTGGGGAAAATAACCTAAAGCTATTTACCATCTTAGCTGCTCTACTTTAAAAAGGGACCGATCATATGACTAAAGAGATTTTTTGGAATCTGAGCCAGAAGTCAGAAAAGCTCCACACTTCCTGCGTAGGTAATCAAAGCAGCAAATAAAGGTCTCCTCTCGATATGGGGACATATGTATATATATAACTGATTCACTTTGTTATAAAGCAGAAACTAACACACCATTGTAAAGCAATTATACTCCAATAAAGGTGTAAACAAAACAAAACAAAACAAAATAAAACAAAAAAAAAGGTCTCCTCTCTGATAAGGCAAAAAGCCAGAGGGCTTGGTCAGGAGCCCCACCCCCACCCCCCCCACCCCCACCCCCCCACCCCACCCCCCCGCCTCTGGGTGCCAAAGCAGTTCAGGAGGTGACAGAAACCCACAGGCACCCCTAGAAAGCTTCCAACCAGAAAAAGGTGAATTCGAAGTAGCCACAACCAGGCCAGGGGGAAAAAAACAACAAAGAATAGAAGACATTTAAAAAGAAACTGAAAACAGTTCCTTGTTACGAGAGATTAAGTAATATATTTTCATGTATTTCTTTAGTCTTGCTTCTAATGGTATTTATTCTTAATGTTTGTACATAGAAGTATATGGAGTTCAACTCGCCATTTGCCTGTAAGAGAACCTATTAAATTATGAGTCATTTTATTTCTAAGAGAGAAACACTCTCCACCAGGGCCCTCTCTCACTCTCTGGGGATCATGTCTGGCATATCCAAGCACAGATGCCAGAAGTAAATTTAATAAGGATCCTCTTCTGTCACTAGGACTTGTCTTACCTAATATTTTTATACTTATTTTGAGAGAGGGAAACGTGATATGGCCAATTTCACTAGTATGTATGCAGCTGCTCTGGTTACTAAAAAATCATATCAGCGGGATTACCAGAGTGTCCAATGACACTCAGTGGCTTCCTCCAACTTCAAAACTCTAAGAATGGTTAGACCTGCACCCATGGCCCATCCTGCCCTCTCCCGATAATTCATCTGCCCCAGCCTCAGGGGCCTCCTTGTACCATCCTGCCTCAGGGCCCTTGCACTTAATATTCCCCATCTGGAATGTTCCTCTCTGTATCCTCCAGGCTCCCATGCTCATTTCCCTAAAGCGTCTGCCCAAATGTCACCTAACTGTGGAGAACTTCCCTGACCATCATTCTCCTTTAATTTTCTATCCCTGATCTATTCCTCTTCGTAGCACTTTTTACCAACTGACATACTTTGTATGTGTCCACACTCTGTCTCCCTCACTCAAAGGTAAGTTCCTGGAGAGCAGAAGCCCGGGGACAGAACTGTTTGTCCCTGCCTATCCCGGAGCCTGAACAGGGTCTAACCTGTGGTGAGGAGGAGGGAGAAACAGTCATACCCATCTGTTGAATGAAGAAAGAGTGTGTGATTGGGAGGAAAGCGATCATGAATTTCAAAGTCGGTAAGAGGCTGACAGGCATTTAGCAAAAGGTCTCTGGGTGCTTGCAGGACATTCTCCTAGGAGGACTCGGGGAACGTTTCTATTGGAGAACCGTTGGCTCCAGTTCCTGAATCCTGCCCGGGATTCTGGGGTTGCTGCCACCTGCGGCTAAGAGCCAGGCTCACTGGGGCCAATCCCCCTCCAGGTGTGTGTGGGGGAGGGGGACTTTGGGCAGTGGGTAGCCTGGAATCAGGGCTCCTTCTGCCCTGCCCCTCCCTCCCTCTGGCCCCCAACCCCCTAAGCCCCGTTTGCTGTCTCCTGGCTTGGCCTGTGGCTAGTCCTGCATCTCCGAGGAGGGGCCAGGGGTGATCCTCTGTGGTTCTGGTGCGCGGCCAGGATAAGAAGCGCTGGCCCAGCTCTTTGCCTGGCAGCACGTGATGGCAGATCTCACAACTGCTGGCAGCCTCCGCGGACTCTGGACCGCTCACTCGGCAGCAACCCTGTCTTCACACCTCCTGCACGCTGCAGCACTGTTTCTCCTTTGCTCTGCTTGCCTGATCCTAGTTTCTCGACTGATCTGTCCGCTTGATCAGAGCTACCCACAACCTGGGGCGACTGGAGGTCTGAAACAAGCAAAAACTCTCAAACACTAAACACATCATGCTTTTCAACATCTAGGCCACTTCCCCCAAATTCCCTATTTCTAACCCAGCATCACCTGCCAGGCCCCCTGAGATATAATATTAGTTCCTTTAGATTCCTTCCTCTCCTTATCACTGATCCAGCCTCTGTCATGCTGATCTTTAATAACTAAAAAATCCATGGTTTACCACCTCCTCTGTGCAAAGCACTAGGCCAAGCAACTTTATACATATTTTGTATGCATAATACTCAAAACAAAACACTAAGGTTTGTACTATTATTTTATAAAGAAGCAGGATCAGAGAGGTCAGATGCCCTGCCCAAAGTCACACAGCATGTGCCTTTCTTCAGTGAGGCTCCCCTAATTCTCCCATCACTTTCCCCAAAATACAGCCTCAACAATTTCTCAGGTTCATCTTGTGCTCTCCTTTGCCACAGCTACCATACTAGGATCCCTCCCTTACACCTGATATCCAGTCTTGTAAATGCCACTCAGCCAGTCTCCTTGCTTCAATTCATTCTCTAGGTAGTTTTGAAGCAAATCTTTGCTTGATTTAGTTTGCTTCACAGCTAAGCCGTTTGTCTGGCTCGCCATTACACTACACGTCAACCCTTCCACTTGGCATTCAAAGGATGCCCTGTAAAAGTGGGGGTTGTTCCGTCTTCATGTCCTGCCTCCTGGCACAGCTCTTGTCCAGCAGCCAGAAGCCACGTCAGAGTCCAGCTGTGAGAAGGGCTGGGTGGTCTGAGGAGCAGACTGCGGGAGCCATTCAGCCACGGAGAGCCCCACAGCTGCAGAGGAAAGGATGTTCCGGTGACAGGGACAGGGCAAAAACTGGAGACGGTAAAGGAGCAGGAAAGTCAGAGTCACGGTCCTGGGGGTCTTGAAGTCATCACACTGTGGGGGACGGGGGGTGCTGGCAGACCCCAGCACGTGCTGAGTCCTCATTAGAAGACCTTCATTAATGATATCCAACTCTAGGCATTACTTGCCCTCTGCCAGCTAACTTCTGTATACCCCTTGTACCATATTATCTTACCCAATCTTCTACCACTGCTTGCTCAGGCTGTTATTTCAGTGAATGGTATTTTCTCCCCCCCACAGATAAACTGTAAATTCCTCGGGTCTCATTTTCTTCTAACCTCAGTACAGTACTTGGAGCCCAGCAGGACTCGAGGAAAACTGTCATGACATGTGATGCCTTTGATCAGCGTGAGGTCCAGGGAAGTCACCTCCTCTCCTAGACCTTGGTTTCCTTTTTATAAACATCAATGCCATTATTCCCATTCACCAAGAAAAATGCCTTTTTGCTTAAAATAGTTCATATTTATTTTCTCAGCTTTACAATCCCCTTGTAAAGGCAAGGGCTGGACTTGCTCGTCCCTACCGAAGCAAACTGAATTCTTTTTAAACAATTTACAATAAAATTTAACCCAAGGCTAATGGCACTGACACTCCTTTCAAATGAATTGGAGGAAACAGAACAAAGTTCAGAGAGAAAGGGGCGTTAGGTTCAAGTACCTCCCGTGAGGACCAGGTCTTGTGTCCAGCTGATGTGAATTGAACTTCAGCACTTTGTACGGTACTCGCTGGGTGGGGTGGGGAAGAGGAAAAAGTTTAAATATATAGGTTCTGCCATCAAAGAACTTACTCTCTAGCTGGGGACATGAGACCCACCCACATTTAAAGTGGATGATGTGTCGCAATGAGACTAAGAAGTCCATAAAACTGAAGAAATCTCTGGGAGTTTGATGAGTCCAGGAAGGCTTCCTGGAAGAGGCAAGACCTGAGCTGGATCTCTATGGGTGGAAAGAGCTGGTAAGAACTGATGAACCCATGAAAGGAAAAGTCAACAGGACTTCAAAGGGAAAAATTTTAAGAAAACCATAAAAGTTCCCTTTTCTCTTTTTCCTTATTTCTGATTTTAAAAGGAATACATGCTTATATGTATACGAGTGTAAAATAAGAAAAAATAAAAATGAATGTAAGCATCACTTATAATCGCACGATTTGTGATTATTAACCTTATAATGTATTTCTTCTGGTTTTTGTTTCTGTGTTTATACATATTTTGAAAATATGCACATAAAATTGGGATCATACAGTAAAGCATTAAAACCTATGCTCTTCTTATATTGTGAGCATCTACTGTCTCACTAAATATTTTTCAGAACCTCATTTTAATGGCTATTCACTATTCCATCTTTTGACAAGACCCTGATTTATTTAATCATTTCCCATTGCTGTTTCCAATTTTTCATTATTCTGAATGATGCAGTGATTTGCCCTTGATAATTAAAGCCAGGAATCGTACAGGCAGAGCCTGGTCTGGTTTTATCGGTGATAAGGAAACCAAATGGCGCCATGTGGCTGTGGGGACAGTAGTGCGGTGGAGGGGACATCTGTAGGGCCAGGACCCATCTCTCATTGTCCAGGGAAGGTTCGGGATCGAAAGACCAAGAGGAGGTGCTGACACAAATGTGTTTGGGGAACGAGGCAGAGTCCGAGTTTCCAGACAGATTTTATTGGAAGTGGAATTAAACAGTAGCTGAATTCTCCGTGGGGAGTCAGTTTGGACCAGACTGTGTCTGAATTCACAGACAACCAGTAGCTGTCAGTAGCCTGACCTTTTGGAACTCCCTCACTTCCAATACACTCACTGCTTTCCAGCCAATCTTGGCTAATCTGATTGCCACCTTAATTGAGGGTGGGGGTTGAAAAACAGAGAAATGTGTCCAACTGATTTACTGTCAGTGCTTCTATTCTTTCCTAACTGTAAGGTGCCCGGGGCTTGGGTATCCCACTTCCAGCGAGTAATAGGTAAAAATAAGCAGAATGTTTTTCCATTTCTTGTCTCTTGGAAGCACTAACAGCAGGAAAAACGTACCCCAACTATTTTCAGGAACCAGACAGCCTGACTTCCAACCTCAGTTCCAGCTCTCACAGCTGTGCAAACTTAGGCAAGGTTTCAAGGTCTCTGCGACTCGGGCTACTCATGTAGGGAACAACAGAACCTACTTCATAGGGCTGTGGTGAAGACTTGATAAGTTAACACAAGTGAGTTCTTAGAACTGTGCCTGGCATATAATAAGCACTCAAAAAATATTAGCTGTTATCATCATCGATATTACTATGGTAACTGTTATTAAAATCTCTTCCCTAACTTAGGAGAGAGAAGGCAAGATAGAATAAAATGGAATTTCAGAGCAAGAATGGCCCTTAAAGCCTTTTGGTTTCATTTTATACTTGGAGTGTGAAGCATAAACAGCTGTTAAGAAATCTAAATCCAAATCCAGGTAGACACACATCCCCTCTCGAATGCCCAAGGACAAATCTCTGAGTAGAAACACAACTGAGCAGGGGTCATCCTGACCAGCGGCAGCAGCTACCGTGTTTTCAGTTGGTCTGTGCCAGGCACCACCCTAAGTGATTCACCTGCATTCATTCATTTACTCTTTACAAAAGTCTATGAGGTTGATACAAGTATTCTTGTTTTACAGATGGCACCAAACAAAGGCTCTTATCCAGCTTGTTGACTTGTAAATTAAAGCACTGAGGTCTCAATCCTCGAATACCATATATTGTGGATAGGTAAAAATAGAAACGAAAATGTATTCAGCAGGAATGTGGACCACGTAATCAGCAGCATTCTAATTAAACGTCACACGTACACAGAGCAGGTCGCTGAGAGACGGAATTGGAACACGTCAGAGGAGACTGATTTCGAACATTATTTATAAAAGGATTCCATTCAGTTGTGAGAAAAAGAGGGCTTTCCATGTAGCAAGAGGGTAGAAAGAAAACACTGACATTTCCTGAGTGCCTATTTGAGCATGTGCCTCACTTAAGCACTACAGTTTTTTAAAAAATCCCATGAGGTGTTATCACTCTACAGGGGAGAAAACCAGAGCTCAGAGAGGTTAGTTAATTTGCCCAAGAGCGCTCAGGGCGCAGGGAACAGGGCCAGGAACAGAACAAGGAAGGCCCTCTGACTTCAGAGCAATAGTATGTATGACGATTTGAAGCAAGAGTAATTATGGTAGGCAGGGATATGAAGAAAATGTGCTCAAGTAGAAAAAGATAATTTCTCAGATGGATTATTTTTTAAAAGTCCTGTATAACTGATGATGAAATCTGGACCAGCTCTGTGGATGGTACCAATGTCAGTTTCCTGGTACTGATACCGAACCATTGTTGTACAAGATGGTAACATTGGGGCTTCCCTCATGGTGCAGTGGTTAAGAATCCGCCTGCCAATGCAGGGGACACGGGTTCGATCCCTGGTCCAGGAAGATCTCACATGCCGTGGAGCAACTAAGCCCACGTGCCACAACTACTGAGCCTGTGCTCTAGAGCCTGTGAGCCACAACTACTGAAGCCCGCGTGCCTAGAGCCCGTGTTCCACAACAAGGGAAGCCACAACAATGAGAAGCCCGCGCGCAGCAATGAGGACCCAATGTGGCCAAAAATAAATAAATAAATAAAAAATTTTAAAAAGATGTTAACGTTAGAGGAGGCTGGGTGGAGCATACAGGGGCCCCACCCTGCACGTTTCTTTGCGATTACCTATGAATCTATACTTCAAAATAAGAAGTTTTTTAAAAGGTGGCATATAACAATGAGTGGAGGTGGTAACTGGCAGAAGAACTCGACAGAGAACTCTGATCTACTCATGGGGGGCACAAGAACCAGTGTCATGCCAGAGCCTCTCCCACAGCCTCAACTGTGGGAGAAATAAGGTTTGCCAACACACATATTGAATACCTATTATGGGCCTCAGTTGTACCCAGGGCTTCCTGGGGATATGAAGCATTAACAAGACATAGGTCTGGCTTTCGGGGCTCTTACAGTCTAGCTGCAGAGAAAAGGCACAATCGCTTAATAAAATACAAGCCGGCCTAGGTGTACTGATGTTTCTTAAGGAAAGTTTCATGTGTTATAGCGACTCAAAGGAGAGTGCACGGGCTTCCCTGGTGGCGCAGTGGTTGAGAGTCCACCTGCCGATGCAGGGGACACGGGTTCGTGCCCCGGTCCTGGAAGATCCCACATGCCGCGGAGCTGCTGGGCCCGTGAGCCATGGCCGCTGAGCCTGCGCGTCCGGAGCCCGTGCTCCGCAGCGGGAGAGGCCACAGCAGTGAGAGGCCCGCGTACCGCAAAAAAAAAAAAAGGAGAGTTCATAGTGCATGCTGCTTAGGCTGGTTGGTTAAGGAAGACTTCTTGGGGGCGGTAGGATTTAGGTAGAGCCTTAAAGGATGTGTAGGGGAGGGGGAGGGACAGTCCAGGCAAGAGAAACTGTTAAGTAAAAGATTATGTGTAGACATGGCTTTGGAGCCTAAGCTTGCCTGGGAGCTAGCTCCTTGCCATCTAGCTGTCAGTGTAGAATGGGCATTCAATAAAATTGTTGAATAACTTAAAGAATATTCACAGAAAACAATTTTAAAAGATTCATCCTTAGTATTGTTACTCCAAATAGGAATTGTATCACATAGATACAGTTTTGTGTTTTATAGCATAGAAAGAACATGCTTTGGAATTAAGCAAAACTGGGACTATGAGCTGTGTGACCTCAGGTCATCCAAGCCCTCTGTTGGTTTCCTCATCTGTGGGAGATGAGTAAGGCACCTAGCATGAGCTGGTACACAGTAGGTGCTCCATAAATGTGAACTCTCTGGTCCCTTCACCCTATTTCATAAGCATTTTTCCTGTTGCTGAATTGTCGTCATAATTACCATTGTTAATGTGGCTTAAAATTCTAGGGAGAAGATCTATAATCATTTACTGAACTGTTTCCATATTATTTGACATTTATCTTGTTTATACTTTGATGCTTTAAAAATAATGTTGGGACTTCCCTGGTGGTCCAGTGGGTAAGACTCCGTGCTCCCAATGCAGGGGGCCCCGGGTTCAACCCCTGGTCGGGGAACTAGATCCCGTATACATGCCACAACTAAGTCTGCATGCTGCAACTAAAAGATCCCACATGCAACTAAAGATCCCACACGCCTCAACTAAGACCCAGCACAGCCTAAATAAATAAATAGATAAATATTGGAAAAACAATAATGTTGAAATGAGTGTGTATACATTACAGCTTTTTTCACTTTCTGGATTATTTCCTTAGGATAGATTTCCAGAAATTGAGTCAAGAGGTATGAATATTTTTAAGACTCAAGAATGTGAACTGCCTCTTCAGGGACAGGAAATGGCCAAGGGTAGATGGAGAGGAGGTTCCAAACAGAAGGCTCTCAAGTCCTTAGGACACAAGAAGCTCTGACTGCCCAGTAAGGACTCCAGACTTTATCTTGTAGGTGAGAGAGAGTTATTTAAGGGTTTGTTGAAAAGGAGGTATAAGAGGATGAAACTAGTGTATTCTAGGAAGACCAAGCAAGAGTAATCTGGCCATTGGAATATGTCCCCAAGACATAGGGAAATACGGGTGGTGGGAAAAGAAAGAGAAAGGAAGAGCCAGACGGGCCAAATCTGAATGAGAACAGCGCACAGCTGTGAATGACAGCACAGAGAGGGGACGGGAGTCCAGAGCTTAGAATTAGTGACAGAAATGGGGATGCCTCACCCTCAGTGGTGGCTCCCTGCCCACATTGGTCCTGGAAATGGGATCAGAAACTCTTCCTGCCACTGTGGAATGACAGTATCAATAACATCACATCACCACAGTGACTCGCAAGGTTTGGGACCAGCCATGAGAAAGAAGGTAGATTGGGGCCAGAGTCTGAAGACTGCCCAGTAAAATCAATGCACCAAAAGCCGATTACAAATCTGGAGGGCAAACAACAGAGAGAAGCCTTCCAGAATCAGCATTCTGTTTTTCAGGTGTCTACTAACCATAAACCCAGCATACACTGCCATCACAACATCTGTCAACAAAGAACGCAGTGAAACTTAGCCAGCTGGCTGAAATGTATTTGAATAAATAATATAAGTGCAAACCTCACTGGCATACTTTTGAAGACTAGGTGACAGCATGGAAAATTTCCTAGGACGGAGTGTTTAATAAGAAAGGTATATATGTGCTAAACTATATCCGCAGTATGGCCCAAGCTATGAAAATTATGATTAAATTAGGACAAGAGATGTGGAGAAAAGAAAACAGCTTGACCTGTTGGTGTATCAAACCACAGTGAATTTCCTCCTTTGTTTTCATTTCCACGAATGCTGTATGGATATTTGCAATTCCCCCTGCCCTGATCTTGTCTGTAAGCCTGGTGAGCAGGGCCTGTTCCCTCTGAGCCTCTGCTCCCCTCTCCTGTGCTCACCTGCACTCCTCTCTGTCCCCAGCTCTTTGTTGGACAGGGGCCCATTCCCACTCCTGGCTGTGGTGGGACATTTCTAACTGAAAGGGTGTTACGGGCTGTTTACCACTTTCTTCCTCCGTTCTTCATCCCAGCTCAGCCATCACTAACTCCTCCAGAGTTGAATTTTAAATCACCACTGGGAAAAAAACTTGGTGTGGAATCTTTAATAATTTTTATTTCAGGGCTTCCCTGGTGGCGCAGTGGTTGAGAGTCCGCCTGCCGATGCAGGGGACACAGGTTCGTGCCCCGGTCTGGGAAGATCCCACATGCCACGGAGCGGCTGGGCCCGTGAGCCATGGCCACTGAGCCCGCGCATCCGGAGCCCGTGCTCCGCAACGGGAGAGGCCACAACAGTGAGAGGCCCGCGTACCGCAAAAATAAAGTAAAATAAAATAAAATTTTATTTCAGCATGCTTTGAAATTGGGGGGGTGGGGCGAGTATTGCATGAGATACACTGTGACCACCAGAAGCAGGCAACGGCTCCTCTTCTCACTTTAATTTACACTGACTCCCAGCCATTCCCAAGGCCTGGACCTCCTTTCCCTCATTTCAAAAGTGACTCTGGTGCAGATCGTACAATGAATCTTTGTTTTACTCATTGCTCAACATCTAATATCCAATGCAAGCAAATACATGGACCTTTAATCCCATTTATCTTATATTTGTGTCCCAAGATGGGTCTAATGATCACAGTTTGGGAACTCTAAATATGAGGCACTTGACATTCCAGATTGTCCTCAAGTCTGCAGTGAACTCAGCTCGCAGAGGAATGCTGTCTGTGTCTGTCACCTTCAAATTGTTATTAATGTCTCAGTATTTTCAGAGCTCATCACAGCCTGTTTGATAAAATCTAGGTTTCAGCTTCTCAGCATGGGGAGTGAGAACACAGATCAGAGTAGAACACGGCTGCCAGCTTCCTACAAAAAAGTAATAATATTAACGGCTCCCCTGCACTGTCTCAGACACAGGGGCTTGTAGGACATGTCGGCCCTGACCCTGCATGTTCTGTCCAGGAGAACCAGGGCTGGGAGGACCACAGATGGAATATTGGTACTTTTCCTCCCCTTGGTTCACAAATCCCATTCTCAGTACCTGCACCTGCTCAGATGCACAAGAAAGCAGGTAGGAATGGATTGGTGGCTTTGTTTGGAAACAACCTAAATGTTCATCAATAGGAGACTGGCTAAACAGACCAGGGAGCATCCATGCAACGGACACTGTGAAGCAGCTGAAACGAGTAAAGCAGAGCTGAGAGCACCCCTATGACAGCTCTGCAAACACACTGCTAATTTAAAAGGAGGCTGCAGAACTCATATGGCATGAGGACATTTGTGTGAAACACTTACTGGCCCAACAAACTTGGCACATATGCAAATATGTGTGTGAAATATACGCTGTAAATGCACAAAGAGAGACCCATAAGGACACACAGTGCAGGGTCATCAGTTGGTTACCTCCAGCGTGGGATGAGGAGATGAGGTAGCCACCAGTCACTCGTGGTTATTTAAACTAATCAAATTTAAAATTCAGTTCCTCGGACACACTAGCCACACTGTATGTGGCTACCTTACTGGACAGCGCAGATAAAGAACACTTGCATCCGACTTAGAGCCTTAGTTTTTAGTTGAATTTCCTCCCCCAACAAAAATGTTTTATGTACTCCTCACTTAATTTAAAATAGATATAATTTAAATTTTTTTCCCATTTTCTCTTCGGGGTGAAACACCTCACAAAGTCTGATGTGAATAATTTTCTGTTCAAAGATTTGGAATCCAAGAGTTTAAAACACACACACACACACACACACACACACACACAGGGACTGTTTTCTGTATTTGGTTCTTGCTGGAGCTGATTCAAGACCTGGCAGTCATCTCATTTATTCATGCACACACCAGGCATGCAACACAAATGCATCGAGTCCGTTAGATGTAGATGAAGAAAAAAAAATAATAAAACCAGGATGCGTGAGTCCCTGTCCTCTTGGGCATGGGCTCAAGCAGCCATAACAAAAGGACAAGTGTCACTTGAGTCAGAGAGCCAGCGTGCTGGGACGTCAGAGGGTGGAGGTGTCATTTCAGTTTAGGTGCTTCCCAATGGAAATGAGGTACAGATAATGTGTTGACAAAGAGGAGAGAGGAGGGCTTTCCAGGCAATGGGAACAGCATCTGCAAAAGCTCGGAGGAGCGATGTCCAAGGGAGCCTTCCGAGAGAAGTCAGCGGGCCAGTCTGTCCAGGGCAGTGTGAGGGCAGCTGGGGTGTCAGGGAGGGGCCGGGTGGTGAGATGCCCTGGATGCCAGGCCAAGAGGGGAGAACTGTCATTATACTAACAGCCACGTCATCTTTGATTGTGCCTTAGAATGTGTAAGGAATCTACTTCCGGTGGCTAGATGGATGGGGCGTTGCTGGGCGGCCACAAAGAATGTGACAGCCCTGGCAGAGGAGCAGGACAAGGCCTTGAAGTAGGAATGTCCACCGGGAGGTGTGACAAACGTGGGGAAGTCACACAGGGTGAGTGTGCGACCCGGGTCGGCGGGGTGGGGCATATTCAGTCTCCAGCCCGTGGCGAAGCAGCAGTAAACGGAAAAGGAAATCAGGAAGAAGCAGGGGCTTCTGATGGGTGTCTCACTGGCCCCAGAGCCAAGGGATGATATTTGGGATCAAGACCAGAGATGGGGTGAGTGGAACGCAGGCTAAGCTCGGCCTCTCTCCCTTCCTTTACATGTGAGGGCCACCAAACAGAGTTGACAGCTGAGGGGCAAGTGGAGGGGCTTTCTAGGGGCGACGATAGAGACAGGAACGGCCGGGCCTCACGGCATCTGCACAGCGCCCGCGATCACAGAGGGAGGCGAGGACCCGGAGGGCACCGTGTCCCGGCAGTTTGAGCGGGGGAGGTGAGTTTCAAAAAGTGAAAGTGGTCAGGAGAGGAAAAAACCAGCAAGAACTGAGAAGGCGAAGGCAAAGGGCTCGGTAATCAGGCCTCCACTGGTGACCTTCTGGACAGGTTTTCAGTAGAGGTGACCGTGGAATCTCAAATAGAGCGAGTCAAGTGGGGAATGATTACTAAGGGAAGAGGAGAGGCGTAATCTCAGCTTCCGTGATTGCGGGTTTAGAAGCGTCAGAAAATATTATATGAAACACTGATTTAAAGATGACACCACCACCGGCAGTGCTTGGCTTGGCTCTGCCTGGGTCACAGGGACACGTGGCTTTGACAGGCTCAGCCTCCACCAGGTGTGAATAATGGACAAACTCCAGGCTGCTTCTACTATCAGAAGCAGCGTGGGCCCCCAGGCCACGCGCGTGAACTTCCCGAGCGGCCCTGAGACCTCCTGCTTCCAGTGTAGCCTTAGGACCCTGGAGGTATTCTGTAACTTTGATGATAGAATTACTGCTAACAGAGCATTGTTGGCATTTTATAATTTAATTGGTTCTCACTTTATAAACTTTATCAGTATAAGCAGTGTGTTGTTTACATATATGGAAGGAAGTAATTTGTGGGCCTTCAAAAGCCAGGGAATCCTAATAAATGAGATCAAGGGTGGGGTGGGGTGTGGTGGGAGGTTAATGCCTATGTGCATGGCTGTCTGTAAGGTGTTCTGAGCTCACTGTGGGAATTCATTCATCTGAAATTTATCCATCTGAATACCTACCACTTGGCATATTGAGGCATTCAATTTTTTTTTTTTTTAAGAACACATGAACCAGGGGAATTTCCTGGTGGTCCGGTGGTTAGTACTTGGGGCTTTCACTGCCAGGGCCCGGGTTCAATCCCTGGTCGGGGAACTAAGATCCCGAAAGCTGCATGGTGTGGCCAAAAAAAATAATAAAATTTAAATAAATAAATAAATACAATAGGATTTAAAAAAAAAAAGAACACATGAACCATGGGGGTAAGGTTTCCAGTGGATAACTCCCGCCCTCAAAGAGTTTGCAGCATAGGGAGTAGAATCCATCACATGAAAACAAGAGTGCTTGAAATTTCACTGCTGATTTGGTTTAAGTTTGGAGCTAAGAACTGGAAACCAGGACTCAGGATTTATACCATGAATGCTTTCCCCATTCCCATAATATGTCCAGTTTCCTACTGTGGTCACCAGGCAGCCTATAAAAAGCAAGGTTACTCACCTCTAGCTTTCCAAATGAACACAGTATCAAATATAGAAACCAGAGGAAGCTTCATTGTTATGGAGCCAAAATGATTGAGAGCAAGTGTGAGTGCTTTAAATATACAGATGAACTAACAGATTTAAGACACAGACTCTTAAAGGCTAAGATTCCAAGATCAATCATTCAAAAGGTCAAATATATAATCAGAGAATCTGTCACAGCATGAGCAGTGGTGATGGAACACAAAACAGGCACGTGCCCAGAGCTGCTAAAAGATAAAGTCAGGACCAGGGTGACCATGGTGCCAGAGGGGACTTTCAGAAGCAACACTTTTGAAATGCAAAACAGAATTAGGAGCAAGCACCAGAATTCGGCAAAAAAAAAAAGCAAAACAAGTGCTAGGTTGAGCCACACTAAAAATGCCAAGTAAGCATCAGGCCAAGCACAGCCAAGACCCATTTTTAATGAGGCAGTTCTAGTGCGCATGGGCATACTGAGTATATACCTGCACAAGGAAGAAAGTCCCTCCAGCAGGTTCTGCCCACATTGCAAGAAGCAAAAGGCAGATAGTCTGAGAAAGCAGCTAAGCAGAGGGTCCTGAAAGCAGAAACCCAGCTGGCCAGGGACAGCTTCTTAAAAAGCTCTGAATGATGAGTGGAGATCGCGAGCTTCAAATCAGATCTTCAGCCTCTGGAGGGGTGGCTCTGTTACTGCTATGTTGTCATTAAAAAGGATCTGTTGATAGTAAAATACGTATTACAACCCCTCCTATTAACATCAACATCAGCTAACATTAAGCTCTCATTATGCATCAGGAACTGTTAAGAGGTTTGAATGAATTGTTTTATTCAATCCTCCCAATAGCACTGAGGTGGGATCTGTGTCCCCATTTTACAGATGAGGAAAATGAGGCTTAGTACACACAGTTGAGAAACTTATCCAAAGTCACACAACTGTTACTTGGGGTAGTGGGATTCAAACCTAGGCCTATCTGACTATAGCATCTTCACACTTAACCCCAGGGCTGCAAAGGAGACACTGAGATTTATTCACTTCCACGTGCCATTGGAAAAAAAATCCATTTTTAGCTAGGGAGATGTAGGTCTTTGTGCAGAGATATCACAAACCAGCACATTATTAAGAAACAGGTGAATAATAAGGCCATTAAAGGCTATGCATTCTTAGGAGAACGACATCACTGCGAGGTCACAGAAGCCCCAAGGAGGAAATGGAAAAATCAATCCTGCGCACACACCCAGCTCTGCTCAGCCACCCTCCGTGCTGGTCCTGGTGCTGAGACGGGCACCAGCAGGCCTGGTCAAGCCAGGCTTTGTTCTGCCATTTAAGGTCCAACAAGAGTCAGCAGTGCCCATGGCAGTGCTCCAAAGGCCTTGCACCAGATGGCCCTCCTTACAGGCCCTCTGCCCCCTGCCCTGCCAGCACCATCAGCCTCCCAGCTGCCAACGCCGGCCTGGACTTCCTGGGTCAGCTTCTTCCGCTCTCTGCTCAGCACAAGTTTTCTAGCAGCATGCGCCCCACCCAGCAGCTCTCAATGAGCACTTTTCCTGGGGTGCTGGGGACCTTGCTGGGCTTCGGGTGACAGCCCGGTGCTGGCTGGCACAGGTCCCTGGCTGTCTTCTGGCACACCAGCTGCCAGCAGTGCAAAACAGACCTGCGATTGTTTGCATGCATGTTTTCTTTCCCTGGGTTTCCTGCTGTCTTATTGCAATATAATTAACATGCAGTAGACGCACAGATCTTACCAGTTCAGTGCCTTGAGTTTCGACAACTGCTTATACACTTGTGTAACCACCACCCAAACAAGAGAGAGAACATTTGGGATGTCCCCAGAGAGTTACCCTTCCCAGTCAAGCCCCTCACCCAACCACTATCTGATTTCTAACTTCTATCATCACTGATTTGTTTTTGCATGCATTCTTGCCTAATCATACCTAAAACATAATGAGAAGATGTTAGATAACCATCCACAGGCCTTTGATGGTGAAAAACACTCTGGATTATATTTAGTTCTGCCATTAAAACACATGCTCACTACACAAAACGTAAAAAAATACCAAATAGTTTTTTTGTTTGCTTTTTGTGTTTAAAAAAATTTTTTTTTAATTTTTATTGGAGTATAGTTGACTTACAATGTTTTTAATTAATTAATTAATTAATTAATTTTTGGCTGCGTTGGGTCTTCGTTACCGCGCCCGGGCTTTCTCTAGTTGTGGCGAGCAGGGCCTACTCTTCGTTGTGGTGCACAGGCTTCCCACTGCGGTGGCGGAGCAGGGGCCCTAGGTGCGTGCGGGCTTCAGTAGTTGGGGCATGCGGGCTCAGTAGTTGTGGCGCACGGGCTTAGTTGCTCCGCGGTATGTGGGATCTTCCTGGACCAGGGCTCGAACCGTGTCCCCTGTATTAGCAGGCAGATTCTTAACCACTGTGCCACCAGGGAAGTCCCTGTCTTACTATGTTGTGTTAGTTTCAGGTGTACAGCAAAGTGAATTGGTTATACATATACATATATCCACTCTTTTTTAAGATTCTTTTCCCATATAGGCCATCACAGAGTATTGAGCAGTTTCCTATGCTATACACTAGGTTCTTATTAGCTATTTGTTTTATATATAGTAGTATGTATATGTCAATCCCAATCTCCCAATTTATGCCTCCCCCCCATCCCCTGGTAACCATAAGTTTGTTTTCTACATCTGTAACTCTACTTCTGTCCAAATAGTTTTCATTTTTTGTTATTTTTTAATAAATTTATTTATTTTCGGCTGTGTTGGGTCTTCGTTGCTGCGCGCGGGTTTTCTCTAGTTGCAGAGAGCGGGGGCTACTCTTTGTTGCCGTGCGTAGGCTTCTCATTATGGTGGCTTCTCTTGTTGCAGAGCGTGGACTCTAGGCACACGGGCTTCAGTAGTTGTGGCTTGCGGGCTCTAGAGCACAGTCTCAGTAGTTGTGGCGCACGGGCTTAGTTGCTCTGAGGCATGTGGGATCTTGCTGGGCCAGGGCTCGAACCCGTGTCCCCTGCATTGGCAGGTGGATTCTTAACCACTGTGCCACCAGGGAAGCCCCCAAATAGTTTTGGAAAGAAAGTTTAAAAATCATCTGGGATCCTATCACTCAGAAATAACCACTGTTAGTATTCTAGAGGGTTTCTTTCAGGGCTAGTGTACATGCATTGATGACAGGCTGGCTTTCTAGCGTGGCATTAGCTTCTTTTATAAATAAATAAAGCTTGCTGCTGCTGACCTCAGAGCAGGCCGCGTAGAGTTGCCTGTTATGAGAGGCAGCTTCACCAAAAATCCACCTGCAATTTCAAGCGCCAACTCTTGTGGTTCATTTGGGGCCGACATCTGAATTCACTGCTTGTTTTCTGCAGAGGAATGTGTCTGGCACTTTTTTTTCCACTGGCAGTCACATGACCTCTCCTGGTACCTCAGTTTCACTGCTCAGGACAGCGTCTAGCTCCTTGAGACGCACCTTCCCCCACAAGGTGAATAATGCATTTGCCATTAAATCAGACCATTTGTAACAGAACCTCCAAATTTGATAATCATTCCTCCAGCCACTTTCACAAAAATGCAGTCACAGACATGCCCTTGATATTATTCAAATTTACTTTCTTTGAAAGATGGCACTTTAATAATATTCTTAATTTAAGTTGGAGTTTTCTAAAGATCCCAAGATTATGATGGTGTCAGTTTCTGGGTCTCCTTTTATATACACCCCAAGCAACAAGGTGACTAACGCTAGGTCATCAGCCTAGCCTTATTTATGCTCCAGAACTCTTTTTATCTTGCAAAACTCTGTACCCATTAAACAACTCTCCATACCTATCCCCTCAGCCCCTGCTGACCTCTATTCTATGAAGTTGACTACTCTAGGTACCTCATATAAGTGAAATCACACAGGGGCTGTTGTTCTGTGACTCGCTTATTTCACTTAGCATAACGTCCTCAGGGTTTATCCATTTTGTGGCATGTGTCAGGATTTCCTTCCTTTTTAAGGCTGCATAATATTCTACTGCATGTATATACCACATCTTGTTTATCCATTCATCTGTCAAGATATAATTAGGTGGCTTCCACTTTGGGCCATTTTGCATAATGCTGCTATGAGCATGGGTGTACAAATATCTTTTTGAGGCCCTGTTTTCACTTCTTTTGGTATATATCTAAAGACAGAATTATTGGATCATACAGTAGATCTGTTTTTAATTTTTTGAAAAACTGCCATAACCTTTTCCATTCCCACCGGCAGTGCACAAGGATTCCAGTTTCTCCACACCCTTGCCAACATTTGTTATTTCCTGTTTTTTTGATAATAGCCATCCTAATCAGTGTGAAATAGTATCTCATTGTGGTTTTGATTTGCATTTCCCTAATAATTAGCGATATTGAGCATCTTTTCATGTATTTGTTGGCCATTTGTATATTGTCTATGAAGAAATGTCTATTCAAGTCCTTTTCCCATTTTAAACCAAGTTGTTATTCTGTTGTTGAGTTGTAGGCATTCTTTATATATTCTGGATAGAAATCCCTTATCAGGTATATGATTTGCAAATATTCTCTAGGTTGCCATCCTGTGGGTTGCCTTTTCACTCTGTTGATAGTATCCTTTGGTGCACCAAAGTTTTAAATTTTGATGTGGTCCAATTAATAATGGCATTTTAAACGAGTCCACTTGGACTAGAAGAGAAAACAGTGTTGGGAAAAAAACCCAGACCTCGTTCTTTTCTTAGTTATGCCACTCAGTGAGCTGGATGACCTTGGACAAGGCATTTAATTTCTCTGAACTTTATTATCTTTATATGAAAATTGGAGAGGGGAAAAGAACACTTACCACACAGGATTTTTGTGAAATGTGAATGTACATAGGGCAAGAATCATAGCATCCAGCACTTGGAAGGCACACACCTCTTATCCATGCCTACCCCAGCATACTTGTCAGGAGCATCATTTCATTCAACAGGACCCCAGGACAGACACTGTTTGAATTAACAAAGGGATCATTATCCTGGTCTTATCAGTGAGGAAATGGATGCTTGGCCAGGTTACATAAAGAACCCAAGACCCCAGTGCCTACATTACCACTGGGATCTCCTGCTGTGGATGTACCCACAGTCCCTGCTGTCTCACCCACAGGACAGACCAGTCACCCCAACCCAGGTGCAGACGTAAGAACTGGGAAACCCTTCAAGACCATCCAGTCCGGCTCTCCCAACTTACAGATGGTGAACCTAAATCTGACGGAGGTTGAGAATCTTGCCCAGATTCACACAGCAACAGAGCCTGAATCACCCTGACGGCCAACGCTCCCTCCCAGTGCAGAAATGAATGTCCTTGAGAAAACAGAAGGGAGGCCTTGTATGATGTCCAGCACCACCCACTCCTCTCCAGAACACTCGGCCCTGTTCTGCTCCAACAGTGTTGTCTGGGGGAGAAGAGGACATTCCCAGCAGTGCTAGGGAATATCTTTGGGGTGAAATTTCTCAAGATAGTCAGACAATCAGACATGTTTACTCTATTTAGCAGCCCTTGGGCCCAGGCCTGCTACAAGGACCATGCCCCTATCAGGGGTTTGAGGGAAGCAATGGGACGACCCTGGTATTTTTTCCCTTTTCTACTCTACCTGTATTAGGAACCTCAGCCAAAGTCAGCACCCCTGCTATTCCAGGTGCCCCCGAACTCTAGCCCTGAGACCAAAGGTGCACAAGGGTGCAGGGTGCTTTATCCAGGAACATTCTGGCCAAGTGCTTCGAGAAACAGACATTTCATTGCCTTTGCCTCAAAAGGCCTTTTCATCTTTCTTGTTTTGTGAAAGAATACTGCACAGACAATATGAATGGAAATCAAAATAAAGATTTACCCATAACTATGCCACTAAGTAACCTTCCTTTTTGAAGAAAATGATTGCAACATTTATTCCGAGCTCTACAAACCAAGGAAGAAATATGTAAGAATGACTCTCTAACTGCCCTAACCATCTCATTGGTGGGCCAAGTGGTTACTTCTCATCATTAACACCACTGAAGTCTGGAGGAAAAGCCAAATGGTTATATTCTGGCGTATTCTTTATGCTCTACAAAATTATGATCGATGCAGGAAGGCACAGTAAGTTGTCACTACAGGATCCTCTCTGTTCTTAGAGAGATTCCCCAGCCCACCATCACTGGTACCTTGGAAACTTGGGCTGCTAGGTATGTACCTATGGTTGGATGAATGACACATACAATTATTTTATAGTGCGATGCAAATATCTGAGGTCTTACTACATACCAAAGATCTCCCCTAGATGCTAGGAAAAACGAAGATTAAGGTAGAGGTTGTGTCCTCAAGAGGTTCACAGATCTAGTGTGTAAAGGAATAAATGACATTCAGTTTGACAAATACATGAAAAAAATAACAGCCAAGTATAAGATACAGTGGGGACACAAAGAAGGCTTGGTGAAGGCTGCACAGCTCTGGGTTTTTTCAGCATCCATCCTGTATGACTCAGCTCTAGGAACATACCTCCTGCACAAGTAGTACGAAGCTAGGAGGTGCTGGGAATGCATCGCTTTATTACAAGCAGTGCCTTTCTAAGAGATCTTCACCCAAGGTCTTTATAAATGTTCTTGTAACTTAGGACTTATGATTTATAAATGTTATTTCACGTATTACTCACCTGAAAAGAAAGTTGGGACATGGAGAGAAATTGTTCTGAATAGTTATGATGAAGCTTGGAGCCCTGCCAGGCTAAGAATCTAAGACTCCTGGCTCCCAGATGCTTGAATTTATCTGGGTCCTTCTGTAGGGTAATGAGAAAGTTAGCATTTGAGCCCAGGAATCCTAATTCTCAGATTTATAGGCAAACTACAGCATGTGAATTAGGGCACTGAGCTTCAAAGTCCTCATCAGGCACCCATATTCCTAGACGTAAAGCCACAACTAAACTATGTAAAATCTACTGAAGTATTCAGTTTGGAATTCTCTTGTGGTGAAATTTGCCATTTGGCATAAGGCACACGTAATTGCCGTCAGGTACAAAAGCAGTGTTTTAATCTCACATGCAGTTCTGTGAACACTTGCTTAAGAGACAATGGAGAATGAACTTCAACCAGCTGCACGACCTTGGGCAAATTATTGGTCTTCTGAATCTCTGTGTCCCCAGCTCAACCACAGGTGTAATGACGTCCACCACCAAAGGGTTGTTCTGAGTGGAGGTAATGAACAGAATGACACAGAATAAACATTGCTACATTTTAGTAATGCACAAGAATTTAGCGTAGTCTAAGGACTTAGATGAAGATGTCACACCTGTCCTCTTTGTGGTCTAAGAGATTTTCTCATCTTTCTGGTACAGGGATGAGAGGGACACAGTCACGGCCCACCAATCTGTGCATGGTCCTCGAGGAGACAAGAAAGTGCTCGACAGAATCAGCGTTATGGTTGTCCCCGTTCAGGGTCCCCATCAGGCAGGTAGGCTTCCCAGAGGCAGGGGCCCAGCTTGCCAATCCTGTAGCAGCTCTCTGGTTTGACATTCTTATTATCAGACCCCTCTGTCTAAGGATTTTAACAAATACAGTCTAAATATGACATACTCATCCTTGTAAGCAGGGATTGTCACTGTTTCTGGAAAGGGCATGGCCTTGCCCGAGAAGCAACCACAAGAATTGCTCAGGTGATGATAATATCCCCTTTCACAGGTATGATGTTCTATAACATAAATACATGTATGGGGACATTTTCTCATTACAAAGCAAACTATCCCCATTTTATAGGGGAGGGAATGGGCTCAGAGAGAGAGGAAATAACTGTTCAGGGTCCTATGGCTAGAAGGTGGCCACTAGGGACTTGGACCACCGTCCCTCTCTAACACACACAGCTCAGTCCTAACTCCACCTCTCAGAGGCAGCAATCACTACTTCTAGGCTGGCTGGACCCGAAGATGTGGGGAAGGAGTTTTAATTCACAGACAAACTATCAGAAAAACAGAAGCTCCTCCTGTGAATGAAGGTCTCAGTCTCTGGGGTCCTTCTGGGTCCTCTAGGCCAAGCACTGACCATGGACCATGTTGTTAAGAACACTGCCAACAAGGCATGTGTGTGACTCAGTGCTGGTTGAATGACGGCCCCACCCGCCTGCCTGCCAGTCTCTCTCTCTGAGATGCACGCCCAAGCTCCCTTGTTTTTCATGCCACCACTGGCGCTTACGTTGTCTTCCGCCCTCACCAACCTACTCTCCTGAATCCTCTCTTACTTACCTTTTCTCATCTAGGTCCCCCAGACTATTCCTGGGCCATTTCTCTCTCCGACAAAGCAAAACGATGATAAAGGAGGCGGGGAGGCTGCCAAGAGGCAGAGGCTCCAACCTGAAGCGAGCTCCCTGCTTCCCTGCTGGTGGGCCTGGGACCAACAAGAAGGCACATCCCCCTCAGCAGTTCATCCCTGACGCGCACACTCTCCTCTCTCCCCAAGTTGACATGTGCCAGTCTCTGTGGTGCAGTGAGCTCTGCAAAGGAAAGACCCATACTCTCTGAAATATTCAGAATATTCTAGGGACAGCATTGTAGGAGGGGGGTGAGTCTGCACTGTGGAGCTGGAATGCCGAGGTTCAAATCCCAGCCCAATCACGTAACCGTGTAGCCACGGGTGGGTCACTAAAACCCTTAGCTCCTCAGTTTTCTCATTTCTAAAGTGAGAATAATAATTACCAACCCCTAGAATCTGGGGAGGATTAAATCAGTAAATACCTAAAAAGTGCTTAGAACGCTGCTTGGCACATAGTGGTGCCCAATGAATGGAAACGAAAGTAAGTGTAATCGTACTGTTATTCAAAACACAGTTAAGGCTGAAATACAGAGAGGGTCAGAAGTTATAAAGAGGTAAATTTCAGAAAAGACATCTAGCTCAGGATTCACCCATTCAACAAGGATGAATGAGTAGATTTTTGAGCACCTACTCCATACCAGGCAGTGCTCTGTGCCCTAAAGATGCAGTGGGGAACACAGAGGAGAGGAATATTAGATTGTGGTCCATGGCTGTGCAGTGAATTAAAATAAGGCATGTGAACGAGAGGGACAGACAGGCCTCCCTGGATTGTGGAGACAGGAAGAGCTTCTCCAGGGAGCACACTCTCAAAAGACTCCCATTCATCCGTAGAAGGAGAAAGTAACATCCACAGCTGCGAAGCGGGGCAGGAGCCTCGGCAGGTCCTGGCTCATCCAAACCAGGAAGGAAGCCGACAGCAGAGCCCGTGGCAGTTTCAGGGAGGAGTCAGAATCCACAGACTTGTATTTGGACCAGTCTTCATACTCTACAAACTGGGATAGAGCTGATTAAGGGAACTATATTTTCAAAAGAAAACTCTAATTTAGGCCAATAGTTTTGAAATATCTCCTTTTTAAGGAGGAACTCAGGGAGGAATTTCTTTCAGATCTTAGCATCTCAAAAAACTGTATTTGTCCCAGGCAATTGCATTTTTTTAAAAGTTTTAAAGATGCTATGAGTTTTGCAAATGACTTTTCTCCTCTTTTTTTGGCCTACAGGAAGCTCAAAACTGAATTTGCAACAGGGCTGTTTGATAGGTGTTTTTTCCCTGATACAACTTTATATTTGGCTTTTTTTTTTTTTTTTTCTGTTTTACTCTTAGATTTTCTTTGCATTGATTGATTGACTGATTGATTTTTTTGCGGTACGCGGGCCTCTCACCGTCGCGGCCCCTCCCGCTGCGGAGCACAGGCTCCGGACGCGCAGGCTCAGCGGCCATGGCTCACGGGCCCAGCTGCTCCGCGGCATGTGGAATCTTCCCGGACCGGGCACGAACCCGTGTCCCCTGCATCGGCAGGCAGACTCTCAACCACTGCGCCACCAGGGAAGCCCGATTTCTTTATTTATTGTAGCACAGGTGTGTGTGTGTGTAAAATATATGCTCCAAATCCTCTTTAGAATTAGATTATAATAAATTTACTGCTCTAGGTAATTTAGCACCTATTTCACAATAAACTATTTTTTATATCTGCTTATATAACCCACATTTTATGTACCATGGGAATTTTTTTTAAAGTTTCAGTTCACCTTATCCCCACCCAGTCCTACTGCTTTTTTTTTTTTTCTTTTTTTAAGGGGCAAACATCTTCCACTGCATATGCACAATTGTAACGGGTCCAAAGCTTTCTCACTCCTCAGGCTACCGCCTGCATCTTCAGCATCTATCTCCTCCTCTTTCCTTCATGTCCCATCATCCCCCCCACCCATTCTGCACAGTGCCCCCCAGTTTCACTTCTTTAAAACATTAATTGAGCAAATCAGCCATTTGACAGTTTTCAACTCTTCACCGGCTCCTGCTGCTCATAGGGGTAAGTGAAAACTCCGTATCCTGACAAAATCTCCTACTCCATCACATAATTCACCATCTAAACTGCCCAGTCCCTGGCAGTTTCCCTAACTATCCCTGGACATGGCTTTTCTTTCCCCACCTCTGTGCACTTACCCTGGTGTGTCTCCCGGCATGCTCCCCGGCCCCCTACCCCCCAGCCCTCAGAACGTCACACAAATGCCTGCTGTCCTGCGAGGCCCTCCTAATGGATCCACCTCCCAGTGGGCTCTTCCACGTCCAAATATTGCTGGCTGACCATCTGAAGAGTAGCTCCATTCTACCTCGCGAAACTGTGCAATTTTACTGAACCTGTCTCTGTATCGTTTAATTTTTTGCAGGTTTTACAACTCGTTTGCGCACTGAAACTGGAAACTTCTTGATGGAAGGAACTTTTATACATTTTTTATCCCTCACGATGCCCTGTGTAGTATCATATATAGTTGACACTCCACAAATACTTGATAGTTTATGTCTATTTCCCTTCAAAATACAAAGCATAAAGCAAATGACAGACCAATGGTTAAGTCCTCAATAAATAAACTAATCATACTCATACGACAATTCACTAAAATGCAAAAGATGAGAAAATACAGGAAGTGTTTGACTTCACTAGTAATAAAGAATGCAAGTTAAAATTATATAATGTTTCTTATCAAAGTAGTAAGATTAGGAAAAAATCTCAACCTTTAATGCTTTTGAGAGTACAAGGAGATAGGTACTCTTATAACGGCTGGTGTTATCGATACAAATTGAAAACAATTTGACAATATGTAACAAATCTTTAAAATGTTTATATACCTTGATCAACCCATTTGGAGGGCTAGGGAGATACTCCAAGGTGCGGAGAAAGCTCTGTGCACCAGCTACTCTTCCCACGGTTATAACACTGAATCTTTATGAACAACAAGGAAATTATATGTCTATTCAGTGGACTGTTACATAGCATTAAAATGGCATTAAAAATGGCAGCCAGTGACTCTGTGTTAACTTGGGGGGTGGGGGAATGCTTATATTCTAATGTTAAGTAGAAAAAAATAGAATACCAAATTATGGGAAATGAATAATTCTAACCACATAAACAAATGCATGGAAGGAAAGATATCAAAATAGTAAAAGCAGTTATACTTGTTTATTGTTTACGGTGTTTTCCAGATTTTCTAGAAGGACTGGATGACTACCAGGGGGAAAAAAAAAAGATGCTTTTTTTTTTTGGCCACACACGTTGGCTTGTGTGGGATCTTAGTTCCCCAACCAGGGATCAAACCTGGGCCCCCTGCAGTAGAAGCGCAGAGTCCAAACCACTGGACCACCAGGGAATTCCCAAAAGATGCTTTTCAAAGTAGATTTTTCTTCTGTTTATACCAGGAACAGTATCACAAGCACTGTTATTAAGCTTATGAGACATAAGCTTAATTTTCTTTTTTTTTTTTTTTTTTTTGCCCCTTTTTTAAAATAAGAAATGGAGAGAAGAGAGAAAGTTGAAGAAAGGGAAGGAGAAAGTGCGGGCAGCTCTCTTATCCTGATTAATCCCTGCAGGAGGTGGGCATTGTCATCCTGTAGAGCCAGGAAACAGGCTCAGAAAGTCAGGTCCAAGGTTACCTGAGGGGCAGAGCCACCATCACAACCAGGGTAACACGCCAGGAGCAAGGCAAGAAAGAGAAAAGAAAGGGCAAAAGCAGGTAAGCACAAAATCTTAGGGGTAATTTATATAACAATATGAAAGGTTGGTTCCAGTGGGTAGAATTGTGGATGGTTTTTTTCCCCCTCCTCCCTTTTCCAGATTTTCCATAAGGTGATATTAACTTTTTGTTTTTATTTATGTGTGATAAGGAAACTGCAACCGTTTGAAATCACTGAGCTGTGAGCAGCAAGAGAGAAGACAGGCTCTACTCACTCCACCCCCCCGCCCCGCTACGGGGAATAAAGGAGTCAGGAGGAGAAGGGAGGGGGCGGGGGGACAGCTCCCACCTGAACAAGCCACATGCTGCACCATAGGACTGCGTCAGGATTTGGGGGATGAGGTTGGAGAGAGAGAGAGAGAGAGAGAGAGAGAGAGAGAGAGAGAGAGAGAGTGTGTGTGTGTGTGTGTGTGTGTGTGTGTGTGTGTGTGTCCCGCGATGAGGAGAAGCAGGATCTGTGGAGCTGTCTGCCAAGGTGAGCCTTTGTGCCGCACGTGGAGTCGGCTCCACCCTGCACTTCTCCCCGCCATCCACAAGTCACACACACATGCGCTCTGTAATGCACATTTACAGAAAGTTGTGTGCTGTTGCTGTTTTCCCTACAGTCGGCTTTCTGAAACACAAAGTATGAAGAAAGGCCTGTTGGGCATGAGGCAGAACCTAGAGGTGAGGAGGGATTCGTTAGTGCAGCTTTTGTTTAAGGGAGATTGGGCTACACAGACGGTGGTTCTGGGGAAATGCTTCCCAATCGTCTTCATGGCCTGCTGCCCTGATTCCGGAGGGTAGTGTTTCTTGGAGAGCTTGGCCCCGCCTTGGTGCGTAAGCGGGACGCTCCTAGGTGGGACCACCGTGGCTCCATCCCAGGGGAGAAGCAGAGGGAAACTTTTAATTATGTAATTCTAACACACACAAAAAAACCCTAATGGGAATCCAGTTTTTGCAGAGAATTTGCTCACAATCTTCCTACCTGAGTACAAAGGGCTTTTATAGTTTCCCAGATCCCTTGTCAGTCTGTGTTCATAGTTAGAAAAAGAGTGTGGAGGGTCACCTGTGTCCTTTCGGAGAGCCGCTTCCAGAAAGTGGCTGGGCTTTAGGAATGAGTGAGCGGTGAGAAGCAGCTGGGGTGAGTTTGGGGAAGGGAAGGAGAAGTAGTTCAGTGGCTTGAGTGGCTAGCTAGGTCGAGGTGACTTGTGTGTTAAGCTGGGGTGGGAGGTTATGCAAACAGGCATCTTTAGGAGTCAGCAGAGAGGAAAAGAGAAGGGCAAAGGTCCAGGAGGACCTGAAGGGCATAGGCTCTTGAGCAATTTGTCCTGTGAGTGTAGAACCTCTTATAATGCACAGTCACATCCACGGTCCAGCTCTGAGGCTCACACAGACCTGGGAGGTGGATGGGCCTCTCGCCGTTTTATACAGAGATATCATTCTAAGAGACAAACCCACTTGTCTAAGATGAAACAAACATGAACTGACTCTGGGTTGAGATGGGCTGGCCCCATGTCTAGGATTCTTTCTGTCCCAGATGGCACCGTGTCCTCTAGCAAAGACAAGGGGCCCTTATTCTCCCATAGATGGAAAGAAGAAGATGGGGGAAACTGAGGACACAGGGAGACTGAGTTCTCGGGGGCAGAGGTAAGGTGAGGAGGAGACGAGAGGGGAGGTGAAGATCTGTCCAGCATCACCACGCAGCTGAGAGGCAGCAATGGGAGTGAGATTATGCACACTGATAATGGATCCAGTAACCAGGGTGGATGGTCAAGCGACACCTTTACCTAAAGCTCTTACGTGACTGTTGGCTCTACACAGGGGCCTCACTGCCCATCAGTTAATAAAATCCCTGGTGGCATTTTCCCAGTGAGCATTTACCCAGGGCATCAGGGGAGGGGGAGGGGCACTGAGCTAGGAAGCCCCTGTTTTCATTTTGCCTTTTTCCATCTAACTGTGTCACCTTGGATAAATCACTCAGAAAATAAGAACCAAGTATAAGAAGTCTATGATTCTATGCCTTCCCAACCTCCCTATTCACATCTTTTTTCATCACTTGATTGCCGCTGAGGAGAGAATGATTATAAGTATGACACGGACCCTTTCTTTTCATGAGAGTCAAGAAAATACTAAAATCCAGGCCAACGAGCCCTCCCCTTGGAGAGTGGGCACCTGTCACACCTCCTAAGACAAGGCTTTGCACTAAGCGAGATTCAGTAATCATCTCCCAACCGGCATTGGCATGACTTTGCTGCAGGCAAGTATGCAGAGGATTCCTTCATTACAATCTTTCTATGCATGATTCAGGGGTAAGTACCGTCTCTGTTTGCATCTGGAGGAATAAGAACATATTATAAAACAGAACTGAAAATCTGTGGTGTATCCAAAAATAGCACGCAGATATGCCAGCCTCCCGGTTCACCTTTCTGTACCATCCAACTCTCCCTTGACTTGCTTCACACAACAGAGGCAGACTGGGACTCCCAACGCTCAGGCATCCTGGGATCAGTTATCAAACTGCCTCGGACTAAACGCCTCGAGGTGACCCAGCAGAACTAGGGTTCCTAATTCTTACCCATTCTGCTGGGCCTCGTCCTAACTCCTTCCCCACTGCAGGTGCCCCTGCAGTCACATGCTTTTATCAAGTGATCTGCAGCTTTAGCCTGCTCACTCTGCAGAAAAGAACGGGGGAAAAACAGAGAGTAAGAAAATATAGCTCTCTACTGGGAACCTCACAGCCTGCTAGCTTATAAAACACGACCGCCTTGCTACCTTCCTGCAGACTCCCCATTGGCCAGCAGCACACGCTCTGAAGTCAATCCCCTCCCACCCCACTCCCCAGCCTTGGCCCATCCAAGAGATGACACTTGCTGAAGGGACCTGATGATGTTCCAACCTGGGTCAGAAATGCCCATGTGTGACCAATGGGGCAGGAAAGGAGGCTGATTAAAAGGCTGAGTGTCTCTCTAAATAATGAGGCCCCCTGACTGCTGAGCCTTCGTACTACGTTCTCAGCTTCCTGCGCCTCAAACTTTGTGACTCATAGCGCTTGCTTGCAGAGTGAGGCAGCTGAGCGGCCTTGGCGATGGGTTAAATCGGGAATGTGCTTTTCTCCCGACACTCACCCCTCAGGTGCCACCTGAGCCCCTACCTGGCCAGGGGGGTGGGAGCTGAGCATAGCTTCAGCTCTTTTGCTGGCCCTAAATAGCTGTAAGAGCCTGATTTCCGATGGACTTAGGTCCATGGAGATCCTCTCTCTGTCTGTCTCTGTCTCTGTCTGTCTCTGTCTCTCATACACACACACACACACACACACACACACACACACACCAGTTCAGAGTATCTGGAGGCTCTGTAATGCCGCTGATTTCTAAACTGTTCTGGGTCTCCAGTCCTCCAGTCCTCAGAGCTGCAATCTGAGACCCAGAGTGCTATTTCCTTCACCCTCACTGCCTCCAAAACCAGAGGAATTCCTGGAAATTTTTAAAGCAGAACAGGGTATCAAGAGGGTCTGGCTAACTGTTGCACATCAGTTGAGGGGATGGCCGTGGAAGGGGGCAAGAGAGGTCAGGGGACAGCCAGAGGTGGCCACCCAGAGCTGCCCGGCACCCTCAGCAGCGTCTCTCCCGTTCATCCCTGCGGAGGGCATATCTGGAAGTTCGGGAGCTTGGGTCCCACGGGCGGCAGGGGCAAGCAGAGGGCAGGTCCATCCAGGGGCGGCGAGACCAGGCTCCCAGAACTGGCTCTCTGGCCAGCCCTCTGCACCGCGGGCGCCGCCTCCCACATGCTCGGAGCCTGCACAAGACAGGCAGCGAGCGTCTCCCCGCAATCCCGGACCGGCTTCCCGCATAAAACTCCCCAGCACAACCTGCTTTTGTTAATTCTGCAAATGCTGTCACGACACCCCCTGTCTGCTCGGCGGCTCCAAGGGAGACTCGCTTTCCCCAGAACCCAGCCGCTTCGGATCCCCCGAGCCCCCCGCACCCCGACGGACCACCGCCCACCCGCCCCAGCGCCCTCAAACGAGCGAGGTCCGAAGGACCTCGAGGACCCTACAGCCCCCGGTCCTGAACATCTTTGTCCTCCCAGCACAGACGCGCACACAGAGCGACAGAAAGAGCCCAGCCGGGCACCGAGTCCGCGCCCCTGGCCTCGCCGGGGCCCCGCAGGGGGACAATGGTCCTCGTTCTGCAAGTTTGCGAGCCCGGAAGCAGAGCCCTCCTTACCGTACATCTTGGCGGGGCGAGTGCCTCCCGGGAGGCCGCGTCGCCTGCAGCCAGCCCCTGGCGGCGCCGGCCTTTCATTCACAGCCGGGGTGGCCGATGGCGGCGGCCGGCGGAGGCCCGGGCGGGGCGGGAGCAGGAGCTGGAGCAGGAGCGAGAGCGGGGGCCGGACGCCAGAGGGCAGGGGCCGGGAGCCGCACGCCCATTCAGCAGCCCCGACTGAGCGCGACCAGCCTCGGCTCGGGTTTCTGGGGAGGGCTGCGCCGAGAGGGGCGGAGGCTATGCTAATGACGGTCCCTTCCAGCGGGCTCGGCCACTGCCGGGCCGCCCCGCCCAAGCTCCGCCCCGCCCCGCCTCGCCCCCCGGCAATTCCCACCCTCCGAGAAACCCAAATCCCTAGAAGCACCTTTCCCAGGCTGTCGCCCCCAGGTGCTGGGTGGCGCATTTTACAGAGGCAGCGTCCCGCAGGGGAAGTGACCCACCCTGCTCCTGTCCGAATGCTCAGGCCTACAGCTGAGATCTCCCATAACCCGCGGGCACCGAGGGTCAGCAGGGGTGCTGGAAGCTGCATATGTAGCCCCTCCCCCAAATTTATCCAGAATGCGTTGTCTGATCCAGGGGGCGCCAGGAAGAGGAATTGGGGCATAACCTTCCGCCCTCCCTTGGCCCCCTTAATAAACCCCATTCCCTAATTAAGCCCTCAGCTATGGCCACTCTCTTGCCAAGTGCTCGCTACCAAAGCGCGTCTTTCCTCCGCCAGGTACGCAGGAAACGCACACCGTCCCACCGCTCTAGTGCTGCAGGAAGTCAGCTTGCTTTTCCTCTCCCAGATTCACAAGTGTAATTCACATGCTTTGTGACCAGGATCCTCCCTAGCTGTGCCCCAGGGCCGACTTCACCCTCTGGAATCAAGTGAGAAAACAGACACAGAGAGGCAGAAGGCTCACGCCCACAGCCTGAAGACAAATTCTAGCCCAGCTCAGGGCTTCCCTAAAGCTTCTCACCCAGCCCCCTCTACATTTCACATTTACCCCAAGGTTGAGGGGTTTTGTCCTCAAAATATTCTACTAGTAGAAGTTAGGAGAGAATCTTAAAGATGCTGTCATGTCTCTCATTTTAATGAAGAGGAAACTGAGGCTGTGAGAAATTAAATTGTGTCCTTTTTCCTAGATACACTGAGCTGTGTGTCCATAGGCCAGTCATCTCCCTCTCTGAACCTCAGCTTCCTGCAGGACTGTTGGGAAATTTATATAAAACCTACATGCAAGTACACAGTGGGCACTCACGTATTCATTTTCTTTCCTTCCTCACCCAAGGCAGAGACAGAGCCAGAGAGAGCCTAGGTCACTGGACTCTTGGAACAGTGCTCTCTGTTGTGCCCCAAAACCATGTTTCCCATTTCTCTCTGGCCTCACCACCCCCTCCCACTCTCTTGATGTTTCCAAGTTTTGTTCCTGTTCCTTTGCCTCTTTACCTCTCTTAGCAGCACGTGCAAGTCTTGAGGCCCCATGGGAAACTCTGGGAAGGTTCCTAGAGCTCACATTTAACCTAGACCCTCAGATGGTTCACAAAGCAGCTCTATTTTCTATGTCCACTTCTAGGACCAGGTCAGGTGACTCTGAGATTCGCTGAGAGTCACTTTTGCCCTTGAACCAGGGCAGAAGGGAGAATTTGGAGTCTAGTTTGGTCTGGATACCCAGAGATACCTCTACCCCCGCAATCTGTGCAGCACAAAAGATATTCATTAAACACTGGTGTCTGTAGCACAGTGGGCAATGCAGTGTCTGTCTTCACAGAGTGAACTCTCTAGCAGGGAGTATAAGACTAATAAATACTGATAAAAACATTACATGACAAGGAAGAATATGGTAAATTGTGCATGAGAAGCACAGACCTCTACTTAGACATGCAGAGTGCTGAGAGCCTAATTCATTCTTTTTATCAAATATTTACTGATCACTTTATATTATGTGCTAGACACTGTGGAAGGTGCTCAGGAGAAGGGAGACATGCAAAAATGATAATAAAATGTAATAATTACTATGGTGGAGACCCATAGAAGAAGCAGAGTAGAGCTTCAGGAAGGAAAAAAACATTCAAGATGGGCTTTGAAGAATGGGCAGGATTTTTAGATGTGGAGATAATGTAAATAATTCCAGCCAGAGGGACTACAATTTGCAAAGGTCAGGATGGTAGAGGGGAGAGAGTATGTGAGCCACAGCCTGGAGTCTCATCTGGCTGGAACAGAGTCTGGGACAGGGAGCAGAAGTAAGAAGGGATGGGAACTCCCTGGCAGTCCCGTGGTTAGGACTCCGCTCTCTCACTGCCGAGGTCGCAGGTTCAGTCCTGTTTGGGGAGCTAAAATCCCACAAGCTGCATGGCGAAGTAGGAAGGGAGGCTGAGAAGGTAGTCTGGCGCCATGCTGGGAGGACTTTGAGCACCGATCCAAAGGCTTTCCTGTTAGATCTAGGGCTGCCAGATTTAGCAAATGAAAATACAGAATGACCAATTAAATTTCAATTTTGAATAAATAAGGAATAATTTTTAGTGTATGTCCCATGAAATACTGGGGACATGTTATACTAAAAAAGTTATTTTTGTTTACCTGAAATTCAGATTGGACCTATGTTTTATCTGGCAACTCTAGTTAGCACCATCCTTTGGGAGGGTGCTCCTGGATCCTCATGACTGAACCAGGCCTGGAGTGGTCCTCACCCTCACCCCAACCTGTATTCCCAGTTAGATCCCATTGGTATGTGGCCCCTCAGGGCACAGGGATGGGGTCACTCTGGCCAACCTGCACCCTTTGCCATGGGTGCTTTGGCCCGACCACTCAGGCCCCTCTGGGTCTATATGTTCAGTGGTGGAGGAATCGGGCCCATACTCAGCTTCTCTGAGGGGTAGTCAAGATGTTTAGATAAAATATGTGCAGGAAATGGTGCTGTGGAAATCTAGGGTAGTGGTGTTACATACAAGGAAGCTGGAACACAATATTCCAGCTCACGGTTTAAAACAAAAGTGCAGAACCCAAGGGCCCCAATATCCAGAATAGTGTGCCCATGAAAAGATGCCAAACAGATAACAAATACAGATGCCAAATCAGATATCTTTGGGTGAACTATGGAAAGGAGGGAAAGTCAGAATTGGGATTCCTACTCTAACTAGGTTCTTACTCTAGCTGTGGAAATCCAAAACATGGGATGAATGTGACGGTAAGGAAAGTGGAGAAGAAATAACATTTATTGCGTGACCACTGAGCCACAGGTTCTGTGCCAGGCACTTTACACAGGTTATCTGATGTAATGCTCTGGGTGACCTTGCAAGGTCCATACTATTATTCCCGTTTTACAGCTGGGAAACTGAGACCCTGTCCTAATTTAATCATAATTTTTACAGCTTGGGCCGTACTGTGGATGCAGTTTAGTTTTTTTCTTTTTTAAAAAATTTTATTTATTTATTTATTTTTATTTTTGCTGTGTTGGGTCTTAATTTCTGTGCGAGGGCTTTCTCTAGTTGCGGCAAGCGGGGGCCACTCTTCATCGCGGTGCGCGGGCCTCTCACTATCGCGGCCTCTCTTTTTGCGGAGCACAGGCTCCAGATGCGCAGGCTCAGTAGTTGTGGCTCACGGGCCTAGTTGCTCTGCGGCATGTGGGATCTTCCCAGACCAGGGCTCGAACCCGTGTCCCCTACATTAGCAGGCAGATTCTCAACCACTGCACCACCCGGGAAGCCCTAGTTTTTTTCTTCATGAAGCTCTACTCTGCTTCTTCTATGGCCTTCCACCATAGTAATTGGAATTCTAGTAAATGAGCAGGAACTCAAGCCCAGGAAACTCTTGCCCAAGACACATTTTCTTTCCACCAGGCTATGATGCCTTACAGTCCACACTGAGAGTCACATAACCACTGCGCTTTGGACTTCCCTGGTGGTCCAGTGGTTAAGACTCCGTGCCGCCAATGCAGGGGGCACAGATTTGATCCTTGGTCGGGGAAGTTCTGCACACGGGCAGGAAAAAAAAAAAAAAAAGGCAACTGCACTTTAAATGAAGTTTTTTTCCCCAACGACTTCTAAGATGGTCTAAAGCACCGTACCCCCTTCCCTTGATTTACCTGCATTTACTCCTCTTTCTCACCCGTATTTCACTCCCTCATTACTTGGGTTTGGAGGGTAGAGATTGGAGAGAGTCTCGGGCTAAACAGACCAAAGCAGGTGCTCTAATTTCCACCCCATTCCTAGACCAACATTGGTGGCCCCCCTGTGGCGTCACCTGCCTTCAGAGACCGAGGGCCTCCTGGGACAAGTTGGGTCAGGCGGAGGAACTATGCCTTAGAAAAGGTGATTATTCTTTGACCAAACTTGCCCTGGTTACCACAGTCACTCTGAAGAATGTCCTTTGTTGAGACAGCTCAAAGGATCTCCTCTGCCGTGAGCAAGCACCACCATTCCCACAGTTTCCTTTTGAACTAGAGGCTGAATTGCCTTGAGTTACAGAGAAAGGCAGCTTAGAAGAAAGAGGCAATCTACAGTCATCACATAAAACCCAGGACCCTCACTTGCATCAGAGGTTCCACACCTCCAGGTCTGTCCTTTAGCCCAGGAGTCTGGCTTCCTGACGCTCCAGCCTCCCATGGCCCCCAGGGGATTGACTTTGTCTGTTCAAAAGCCTCTAATCTCCCCAACAGCCACACAACTGCAGCAGCTGTTACTGTGGGTACCAGCCTTGAGCGGCCAACAGCTTTAAAGGGCCTTTTCCAGAGGGAGGGAAGAGGGGAGAAAGTGACGGCCCTGGGGAATACAGCTTCAGGGGAAAATATCACGAGACCCAGTGAAGGGCTGAGGGAGCCGAGGGGAGAATGGGCCCCTGAGATTGTCCGGTACCTGAATAGCTGTGAAGCCTGAAACGGAACTCGGGATTCCTGACTCCCGGCCTGGTGACTTGAACCCCTGGCACTTCTCCCTTAAAGCCGGTACCTTGACCTACTTCTCAGAAGCCGCAGAGAAAGAACAGCCTCTAAAAACGATACCCAAGTATAGGCGCAGGTGGGTATCCAAGGGCTGAAGAAGTCATCTCCACAACCCACAAAACAGCTCAGGAGCCAGGTCAGGAGGACGCGCTCTTGGCCAGGTCCCTGAGAGCTGCCTCGGGCTGCAGGGAGAGTCTCAGGGGCACCAAGCTGCCTGCTGCTGTGAGAGCAGGGCCTGAGTGCCTGGCGTGGAGAAGGCTGCTGTAGACAGATTTTACCTCCTCTAAACCAGATTTCACCAGTGAGTGAGGGAAGTTTGGGATACTGATTATTGACAAGTCGAGGTTTAAATGTACTAAGGCAGATCTCCAGCCACCATCATTTTCATTGCCTTTTGTTTACCCTGTGTTCACTCTGCAGAGAAGGGTCAGGCTGCCTTCATTTGCTGCTGTTCCCTACGGTCCCTGGAAAAGAGGCTTCTCTTTTACTTGAAGATCAAATCCATGTTTCCGGTAAAAAACTCAGGCATTATCATGCCCTTAACCCTGACTCCTCTGTCCTTTCACTCTCTCCTTGCTCCAGGCTGTCAAGAGGTACCTGCTCCCCACTGATTACCTCCCATCTCCAAGTGTGATACTTGCCCCCACGGGGAGACCCAAGCCCACCCACGCTCTGAAGGACTTGAAAGCCCATGGTGTCATTTTTATTTGTTGATAGACGTGACTTAGAAAACACAGGAAGTGGAGAGCTGGTCAGGTAGATGATCTCAGAAGGTCAAATCTGGCTTTCCTAGCCATAGCTGAGGAGACCTGCACCAAACAAGGTTTGATGGAAACTTGAAGGAACAGGCTTGCCCAGAGGCTGGCCAGCCTGGTTAAAGAAAGGTTTAAATGAAATTGGAGGAGAGGAAGAAAAACAGCTCCAGAAAGTTGCAAACCTGGCTACTGGGGAAAAAACCAGAAAGACATATGAGATGCTGAGCTCTAAGAGCTGAAAGTGGAGCCGGTGGAGGAGGAAGAGCCCGAGGACCTCACTGGGGCCAGATGCCAGCTCTCCGAGGAAGTTACCCTGGCCTGCCTGAGCCAAACCCAGTCTCCCTGGCCTTGTCTATTCACTGCCTCAGATTGACGTTGGACCCTGAAATCACCCCCCCTTCTCCCCCAAATGATGCTGACTTACACTCATCGGCTCAGCTTTTGGCAGCCCTGCAGTTAGGAATCCCTGGCCCATTTCCCCCTCCCTGGACTCTGCCTGGCTGCAGGACTCCTCTTTGATAATCGGTCCCAATTATCAGCTTCTAAATCTCTAGCCCAGTTTTCTCTTTTCTGGCTCAGGGATGACAGATCACTTCAGTCTCATGAGAGGATGCTCAGCAATTCTCAGGTGAAAATAATGGAGAAGCTCAGACATCTATATGCCAACATGCATATAACCAAAAAGTCTATTTGATTTTGAACCTGTTAATATCTGATGTCTGTTAGGTTAGGACTCATTTGTGTTCTAATTTACAGAACATGCATTTATCGAGAGCCTGCTACATGCAAGAGACTCTGTTAGACACAGTGAGGAGAGACAACTAAGAATGTCCTTGCCATTCAGAAAACTGACATTCTAGGAGAGAAGGTAAGTCAAGACAGAAATATGACATGTCAGAAAAGAGATAAAAATAGTTCTAGAACTTAGACTCTGAAAGCTGCAAAATGCTGCTTTAAAAAATTAAAGAAAATACAAATAAATAGAAAGACATCCATGTTCATGGATTGGAAGATTTAATATTGTTAAGATGCCCATAGTATCCAAAATGATCTTCAGATTTAATGCAATCCCTACTGAAATTCCAATGGCGTTTTTCTCATAAATAGAAAAAAACAACCCTAAAATTCATATTGAGCCACAAAAGACTCTGAATAGTCAAAGCAATTTTGAGAAAGAAGAACAAATTGAAAACATCACACTTCCTGATTTCAAGTTATATTACAAAGTGATAGCAATCAAAACAGTGTGGTACTGGCATAAAGAAAGACATATAGGCAAATGGAATAAAATGGAGAGACCAGAAATGAACCCTCACATGTATGATCAAATGATTTTCAACAAGCATGCCAAGACCATTCAATGAAGAAAGAAAAGTCACTTCAACAAATGGTGCTGGGAAAACTACATATCCTCATGCAAAAGAATGAAGTTAGACACTTATTTTACATCATACACAAAAATTAATTCAAAATGGATTAAAGATTTAAACATAAGGCCTGAAACTGTAAAACTTAGAAGAAAATATAGCGAAAAAATCTCCTGCACATTGGTCTTGGAGATAATTTTTTGGATATGACACCAAAAGTACAGGTAGCAAAAGCAAAAATAAACAAATAGGACTACATCAACCTAAAAAGCTTCTGTATAGCAGGAAACAATCAACAAAATGAAAAGGAAACCTATGGAATGGGAGAAAATATTTACAAACCATATATCTGATAAGGGGTTAATATCTAAAATATATGAGAAACTCATACAGCTTAATAGCAAATAATAATAATAATAATAACAACTAACCTGATTTTAAAATGGGCAAAGGAATTCCCTGGTAGTCCAGCGGTCAGGACTCCACACTGCCACTGCAGGGGGCTCGGGTTAGATCCTTGGTCGGAGAACTAAGCTCCCGCAAACCACATGGTGCGGCCAAAAAAAAAAAGAAAGAAAGAAAAATGGGCAAAGGATCTGAATATACGTTTTTCCAAAGAAGACATACAAATGGTCAACAGGTATCTAAAAACGTACTCAACATCACTAATCGTCAGGGAAATGCAAACCAAAACCACAGTGAGATATCACTTCATGTCTGTTAGGATGGCTATTATCAAAAAGGCAAGTGATAACAGAAGTTGGTCAGAGTGTGGAGAAAAAAAGAACTATTGTACACTGTTGGTGGGAATGTAAATTGGTAGAGCCAGCATGGAAAGCAGCATGGAAGTTGTGTAAAAATTAAAAAATAGAATTACCATACAACCCAGCAATTCCACTTCTGAGTGTATAGCTGAAGGAAATGAAATCAGTATTTTGAAGAGATATCTCCACTCCCATGTTTGTTGCAGCATTATTCACAATAGCCAGGATATGGAAACAACCTAAGTGTTCATCAAAGGATGAATGGATAAAGAAAATGTGATATATATATATATATATATATATATATATATATATATAACTTCTTTGTGGCCCAATATATGATCTATCCTGGAGAATGTTTCATGTACGCTTGAAAGGATTGGATCCTGGGGAGCCAAACATCCACATATATCTTCCTTCCCAAATTTCCAGCATAAAAGCATTCCTACTTAATATAATGCAACAATTCCTCCTACAATTAAAAATATACTATATCCTTCCCAAGAGGAGAAAGCCCTAGCCTGTCAGTTACTGAATTCAGCTCCAAGTCTAGAATCTCAGAGTGATATCCATTATTCCTCTATTTCATCATGACTTGTCTCAATATTTGCGTCCTATAAATCAAATGATTATTTTAAATAATACCAGCATATGCTATATAAAATAATAGACAAGACAGGAAGAGGAAATTAGAGAGAATTTACCTGAAGTAGATAAATTAAAGTATTTAGTATACCAAGGAAGGAAGCACAAGTGAAAATGGACTTGGTAGGGGAAATTTCCCTGTAGTCGGGATAATGTACAGCCTCCATCCCTACCACCTTGGCCACTTTGTTTGATCCCACTCAGCAGGCATTGGGGTAGCTTGGGAAGGAACCTGAATGATATTCTCAGAGTGAGTAATCTGTTCACCTGATTAATTGGGTCCATTCCATTAGGTTTTTCCACATTCTTCTTCCCCAAATGACTTCAGTGCTATTTCTGACCAAGATGTCACTCCAAATACTTCTTCCTCAAAATTCTCCTTCAGTCTCGTTCCAAGTTCCTAACCATACAGCCCAAACACCAGACACTGCCCATGACTCATTGTAAATTCTTACTTCAGGTTATCTCTTCTTTTGGATAGAGATATGCTGTGTGAAGTTCTGCCTACTGGGAGTATATTTCATCTCCACTGTCCTTTGGGACTAATCTGAGTGGGGTTGCTACTAGATTTGGCTAGTAGGGAACTAACTCCATATGAGATCATGGAGTTGAGGAAGGGGCAGCAAGGCAGCAGAAATTGGCATACTGGAAGTGTGAGCAAACTTCTCAAATAATTTATTGTGCTTTCAGGACCTGCTTGGACATTTTCTCATATACATTGCTTTCTAGTGTGCTGCTAACCACACCCAACCTTATGGCATTGTGGCTCAGATGATACCAAGTTCATGATGGACAGCTCAAGATAGCATTGTCACCAGGTGCTCCACAGTTGACATTCACTGCTTTTTCAGAAGCAGGCTGAGAAGTATCTCTTACAAAGACAACAGTTGCTTGCTGAAGAGGTCGTAGATTGATGGAAAACCATAGGGGTCTCCACAATGATTCTCTTAATTAGGCTTGCCACAAGCTCCATTTAGCAACTCAATCTGCCATTGATAACTCAAGCACCATTTGAATCCACTGGGTCATTAAGGCCACATATGCTGCAGCCTAGAGAAAATTTTCTTTCTTTGGGCCTTACTCAAAACTTGGAAGTCTTTTAAGTCACTTGGTAAACAGTTTGGAGAAGCACACCAAAATGTGAAATATATTACCTGGAAAGTCCAAGAAGGCCCAGTAAGCACTGGGCTTCTTTCTTTGCGATGAGAGTACCAGGGGTTACAAAGTGTTCTTCATTTTGTATGAACTCTCCTGACATGACTTAGACCACTGAACCTCTAGAAATCCCTGAGGCAACAGACCCCTGTACTTTCTTAGAATTTTCCTGCCTCCCTCTTTCTTTCATGTTTTTTTTTTTGTTGTTGTTGTTGTTTTTGTTTGTTTTTACCAAGGTACCTAGGGTACCTGATACTTCTGGGTCTCCATATCTGATCATCATGATGTCATCCATATTTTACTGTAGCATGATGTCCAAGGGGATAGAAAGACAATCAGTGTCTTATGCATTTAAATTGTAGTACAGAAACAGAGAGATGACATAGTGCTGAGGAAAATGGTGTATTTCTCTACCAGGTGAAAGCAACCTTTTTCTCTGGTGTTTTCTAATTACTGGGATAAAAAAAATTAGAACATTAGGGATAAGCTGCAGTCTTCTGGGTACCAAAGCCCACATTGTTTTGATCTAGTAGGAGACCCCAACTGGAACAGCAGATACAATCGGAGGCATTGCCTAGTTAAGTTTATAATAAACCAAGGGTACTGAGGGCCCATGTTATTCTCAGGATCCAGCCAGATTCTTCACTAGCTCAACTAAAGAGTTAATGGAAATATGATAGAACTCTGTACCGTGCATCTAACAAGACTATTATGGTGGCAACTGTATTAATGACTTCCTTGGGGAGGTAGTATTGCTTTTGACTGTTTTTTGGTTTATTTGTTTAGTAGGAGGGATTGCAGGTACTTGGACATGGCCCTGTTTACCTAATAAGCCTTATTCCATTTCTATGATTATGCCAATCTCTGAGACTGTTTAGCCCAACTCGAAAGTCAAGAACTGAGGAAATAACTGTGGGAATTCTCTGGGATTCTAGGGCCCACTGTGAAGTAGATTCTGGTCAAAATTCCACTTACGAGCTGGCTCCCATAAGCCCCACTCCAACCAGTGGGCAATAGCAGTATTAAGTGTTCTGAAGAATTAGTGTTAGCTCAAAGTCAATGTCCAATAACCCATAAATGATCCTTTTACTTCCCCTCAAGTTACCTTGGTAAATGGCCACAATTCCCTTTGGGAAAGGGTAGAGGAAATATAAACTGTTTTACTTGTGGTGGCTGCAGTGTTGTTCCTCAAAAGTACGCAGGCTTTCCCTTTATTCATGGAATCGTGGATCTAGTAATTGGATGTGGGGCTGTCACTCTATTGTATTGACTTGAATCAAATGTTTTTGATTGGAGTTTGGTTTTGAAATTTTTGAATTATTTATTCAAAATAATAATTTTTAAATTACTTATTTTTAAAAATACATTTTAAATCAAATGGGATCCCAGTGGCCAATTATTTATTTTGGTACTGAGGACCCATGATAAAAAAAAAAAAAGTGAAGGTCTGAAACTTCATGCTGACCTTGCTGCCCCAGATGGAAATTATGTCCCCATATCACTGGCAATTAAGTGCCCTTATAGCCTCTGCTGAGCCAGGATCTGTCCACTGTGATTGAAATAAGAGGGGGAGGAGCTTTTCATCTGTAGCATATCACAGGCATTCCTGGCCTACTTAGAATAGCCACTAAAGCACTCACAAAGATTTCTTTCATGAGCTTTTTCTGGGCCTCCTTAGAGACATAGAAAGAAGACATGATAAATGCCCTCCAGTATTTCTATCTTCCAATGTCTTTGAATTTCTTCCTCAACATTATACCACATTGCACCTCGGCTTTGTTTAGCATTCTCTATTGTGACTAGGTTTTAGGCAACCCACTAAGAAAATATTTAGAAACACTTCCAACTACTCAAGCCAAGATGTTAAATTCAAATTTCTAGCAAATGCACCCTTGTCGATAAATTCAGCCTGAATCTAAGTTTTGTTTTTTCCTCCTTAGAAAATCCATCCTCATGTGTGTTTCCCCCATTTTCATGTAAATTAGCAAATCTTGGTGTGTGCATCTGTGTATGTGTGTGTGCCTTATCCACAGTATGTGCTGATCCCTAATCCCAGTTTATACCTTATAATTGGCCCCTTGGGTGTGCTGGTACCTAATTTTAGTCGAATGTTTGGAGATAATGAGGAGTGAAGGGAGTAGAACACAGGATAATTGGCTTCCTTCAGTAAGGTAACTCCCATCGGTGGATCTTCATGTAAAGCAATAATAACCTCATTAGATATGGCAATTCTGTTTGGGCTGGTGATGGAGGCTCAGTGAGGTTTAGGGGTACAGGGTTCCCCGAGTTCTTCAGATATTCACATATATCCCCACTGTAGTTCTTGAGGTGCAGCACTTTCCTGATCAATGCCCTAACTTTCACATAAGAGACCTGGTGAGGCTGTAAATTCAGTGGACTTTGTAATTTGACAACTCGTGGAGTCTGGCTTTCAGTTATCTCGGTCATGCAGCTGTAAGAAATGAGTTTCTTTTTTGCACAGTCTTAGAAAATGTTACAATTTGTATTATGATCTGAAAATTTAAGGATTTGAGTTTGTCATTTATTTTTGTTTAAGTAAACTAGATGCAACAAAAGAAGTGACACCATCCTATAGTCCTTTAATTCTTTTTGACTCTCCTGGTTTGGCAGGAGCAAATAGTTGCTTCTAATGAGCAGCAATCAGAGACTTTATTTATCTTTTAATTTTTCCTACCATTTTATGTCACGGACATATCATCCCTATAGACTAACAGAATATTTTCTGCTCTTGGTATTAAGTAACTAGCTAGCAGATTCCCTGTCTCATCCATTTCCCCAAGGTTCTGTTGCCTGCAACCATCTCCCAGCACCAATTTATCTGTACTACTCAAAGATCTTGGTCCAGATAACATAAACTAACTCTGGCTAACTTAGAAAAGAAATTCCTTGGAATGGTATAGGATCACAGAGTCAATGGGAAGGCGAAGATCAAAACCCAGCCAGGAACAAAGAGAGATTGGGCATGCAAATACAATCAAGATCATGCCACCAGAATAAGGCCACCATCACTGGCACCACCACTGCTGGCTGCTGTCACTCTTGGTGTCACAGACAAAGGATGCCCCCTCCCCACATCTGTACTCTAAACTCTTCTACCATCGAAATGACAACAAATAAAACCTCTCACCTTCTGTGTCTTCACATTCCTCATTCAATATTAAAAATCCTTTGCAGTAGCATCTGGCTCACTGAGCCTAGATCACATGCTAATACCTTTGGTGGAGAACAAGGAGAGCTGTCCCCTTTGGTTTCCACAGTGGGAGGTGGAGCTCTGTCTCCCACATCTTTTGGATTCCCTCAGATAAGAAGGGTGTTTAGATGCTAGGTGGTCCCACTCCTTTCCCCCCAGGAAAAGTCTACTGTAGTCCTTAAATGCAAAGGATTTAGAACAAACATTGCAAAGACAGAATTAAAGCCTAAGGTAGGCAAAGTAATTTAATAAAGTTAATTATTTTAATATGTTTAAATTTTTTTAATTCATTTAAAATTAATTACCAAAAACCCCATGTCTAGACAAATTTCTTCCTAAGATGCTAAGAAGACTTGGAAAACGGATTGCAAAGTAGCTATCAATAAACTTTAAAAATTCATGAGAAACTAGAGAGGACTTGAAACTGGGTTGACCTTGTATGAAAGGAAAGAGTAGGTTCTGCTAATTACCAGCTTGGTGGTGAATATTGACAATTAATAGAATCCCCTGATTAAACAGAATTGCTTGCTGTGAACACCTAAAAAGTAATTAAGTGAACAGCTGGAGCCAGTATGAATTTGTTAAGGACAAATCATAGTACCCATCTTTTTTTTCCTTTTTGAATCAATTGATAGATTTGCAGACCATTGGTGGACAACATGAGATTGTTATAAAAATTGTTAACTTTAGAGTTAAAATACCTTTATTTGCTTTTAGTGTAAAAATAAAACATGGTAATTATAGAAAAGGTAGATAGTTTTCTAGTTTAATAACCCCCAACTATTATCTCTGCTTCCTTTCCACTGAAAAACACTAAAATTACACTAAGGGAACAAGAAAGATAAAAATTCATAAGGATAAACAGATTAGGAGAGGAGATAAAAGGATCAATAATGACAACAAATGTTTGGAAGATGAAAAATAAATTGACGAGTGGTAACTGATTTGGCAGAGAAAAATAAGCTGAAAGCAGGTGCCTACAGAAGATGCCAATGAAAGACAATTTAGGCAACAGAAGCCCAGAAAGGCTCAGGAATCAAAGGCACTAAGAACCTCAGATGTAAAGGGTAGAGTTGAAAACAGGTACAAACCGTGAGCATCTACATTTCTGATAATCATTTTAGTGAGTTGCTTTTAAATATAAACTATCAGCCAATCAGACCTTTAAGAAAAGCATCTAACATGAAAGAGAACAAAACACAAAACAAATAAACAGTGAAAAGAACTTGTAGGAAAAGAACTTGTAGGATATAGAGACGATCCTGCATGCCACTCAGCATGGCCAAAAAATAGGAAAAAAAAAAAAAAGTCTGCGAAAATGGGGCTCTTTGTTGTTTTTTATATCAACAAAGAGAGAAGATTTTATATCCATGAAAGATGACATTTTACACTTAGAGCCTTATCAGTTTGTTGTACAGGCAAGGGGTAGCCAACTGGGTAAACCTCCCATACACAAGAGCACTCTTGTTTTATTTTGTTTTACGTATTGGGATTTTTAAAATGTCTTTAAATTTTTTTAAGGGTTCTAGAGTTAGAATTTTTGATTGTAAGCAACCGAAACTAAAACTGGATAACTTAAGAAAAATGCAATTCATTAGAAAGTTATGGGTAGTTCACCAAATAAAAAGCATAGGTGAAAAATCAGAATCAGAAAGGGCAGGAGCCAGGGGAGCTCTGGGCTCCTGGCAGCAGGAATTAATAGCCATTTGGATCAGGGCATGACTGCTGTGATGCATCAGTTCCAACTTTTCTTTGGTCCTTTATGTGCTAGAAGACAGAACCAGCCCAACTGTCCTAGGTTGGGCCAGGTATACACCCTCTGGCTAGGGAAGCAAAAGATACCTTATTAGATAGTTTCACTAAAAGTACCCAGTGAGAAAGGGAAATTTTCCCCGAAGAAAGTAAGAGTGATATTATTAGAAGAGTGAATAAAAACTAGAGGGAAAACCCCACCAAATTTCTACAATATCTATGGCTAAAAATAAGTTTGGAAACCATGAATCTGCAGAATTCTGTTTTTTTATTTTGCAATGACAAAGAATAATTCATCGAAAGTTTGTACAAAAATGTGTTAGTTAATTAATGACTCATTGGACATTAAGGGTTTTTTTTTTCTATTTTTTGCTTTTACAAACAGTACCTCAGCAAACATCCTTAGAACCCCATTTTCGCAGACTTCTTTTTTTTTTTTTTTCCTATTTTTTGGCCATGCCGAGTGGCATGCAGGATCTTAGTTCCCCAACCAGGGGAAGCTGCGGCCCCTGCAGTGGAAGCCCGGAGTCTTAACCACTGGACCGCCAGGGAAGTCCTGCAGACATCTTTATTAAGAAGTGGTAATTTTTGTCTTCTTTATAGAATGATTATAGACCAGGTGGAAACTTGTACCCTGAATGGATTACATATGAAGAATGCTGCTGGTCCATTGATACTGATTTACAGAGACTTTCGTAAAGTTATATTGATTTTGCCCTTGGCCTTTTTCTGGTCAACAATTTTATGGATGATTCAAATATAACATTAAGGGCTTCCCTGGTGGCGCAGTGGTTGAGAGTCCGCCTGCCAATGCAGGGGACATGGGTTCGAGCCCTGGTCCGGGAGGATCCTGCATGCCGCGGAGCAACTGGGCCCGTGCGCCACAGCTGCTGAGCCTGCACTCTGAAGCCCGCGGGCCACGACTGCTGAGCCCGCATGCCACAACTGCTGAAGCCCACACACCTAGAGCCCCTGCTCTGCAACAAGAGAAGCCACTACAATGAGAAGCCCGTGCACCGCAACGAAGGGTAGCCTCCGCTCTCCACAACTAGAGAAAAGCCTGCGCGCAGCAACGAAGACCCAACGCAGCCAAAAATTAAATAAATAAATAAATAAATAAAAGACTTATTTAACAAACTTACAGATGACGTAGATCTAAGAATGATGACAAATATGATAATAGAATGTCATCAAACTTCAAAATGATCTGTATGAGCTGAAACACTGGGTCCAAACCAACAAAATTAAAACTAATAGGAACAATTTAAAAGTTCTGTATCTGTTTAAAAAAAAAATCAACTGCCTAGAGACAGGAAGGTTAAGTGCTATTTGGACAGAAGTTCACACAAAAAGGTCTGAAGGTTTTATTAAATGCAAGGTCAATATAACTCAACAGTATGATATGGCTGCTAAAAAACAAAAACAGTGTAGTCTTAGAATGTATTAAAATAAGTAAAATGTCTAGATCTTTGGTGGTGTTGGCCCCTTGCACCTTTTGCCTGGTCAGACTAAATAGAGTTTGGAGTTTAATTTTGACTGGTTACATTTTAGAAGAGATATTAACAAATTGGAGTGCATGTAGAGAAAGGCATCTGGAAGGTATAATGATACCTTACTGAGTGCTCACTATGTACCAGGCACCACACTGAAAACATTTAGAGAGCTAGGAAGTAGGTATAACTTTATACCTATTTTACAGATGGGAAGATTGAGTCATGGGAAATTAGATAACTTGCTCAAGTTTACCCAGCTAGAAAGTGGGACTGAAACCCGGTAGTCCAAGCCCAGAGATAGCTGTCAACCACCCCACTCACTGCTTCTCTATTTTAAAGCAAAACATATGACTCCACCATACACGTGTGATTTGAGGAACTCTGAGCAGATCCTCTGCAGAGAAATATCTCACTGGTTAGCTGGCCTGTACAAACAGACCAGTTATGCACTTGACTTTTATAGTTCTTTTATATCTAAATCTAAATATCTAAATATTTTACAAATTGAAAGTCAACTGAGAAAAGATTTTGATAAAAGGGAGAATTGCCCACAGGTGCTATACAGTAGAATTGATTCATTCAACTATTTATTGAGTGCTACAGTGTACTTGACAATGTGGTAGGCCCTGATAACAGAATGATGAAAAAGGTTTTCATGGGAATTCCCTGGTGGTCCAGTGGTTAGGACTTGGTGCTTTCACTGCTGGGGCCTGGGTTCAATCCCCAGTCAGGGAACTAAGATCCTGCAAGCCATGGCATGGCAAAAAAAAAGAAAAGAAAAAGAAAGAAAGAAAAAGGCTATCGCTTCTTTGCCCTGGCAGAATTTACCTCCAATGAAGGGCTGAATAACAGAATAAGTGATAGTAGCAAGTATAGTTGGTGAATAAAAAAAGAGGGGGAACTATGGAATCATATGATAGGGAAATCTTCCCCAGTCTAGTGGGGTAGCAGGTGGGGGTGGGGGTGAATTTCCTCGGGAAGTGAAGGCCAAGTTGAAACTTGAAGAGTCGGTCAACACTTTCCCCAGAGAAAGGGATGTAGACAGAAAGAGTTTACCAGGAAAGGGGAGCTGTTCATTTAATCCCAGTAAGAAATGATGATGGTTAAGTCATGGGCTGTGCGGTGAATAGAGAATGGATTTTCCAAAGAATGGTGTGCATACCGTCAATCAATACTTATTACTTCAGGTGCTTCACAGATATATACATCCGTTTACTAATTGTGTGTTTATTTTAATATGTATTAGAAAAATATATAACTAGCATATCAAACCTGTGATTTCCCAGATAGGACTGTTTAATATGAAACTAGATGCTTGAGTTTTAAAAAGAAAGTCAATTAAAAATATTAAACAAATAATGATACTGGTGGCACTGTATTTAGAGAGCTCTTGGTGGGGAGCTAGGCTGCAGAATGGCTGGGTGCACCACTTTGTCTAGGGTCAGCCCTGCCAGTAACAGCCATGTCCTGCCCGTCCCCTTTACCCACCCTCCTGAACTCTTTCTCTACACAGTGTTTGACCCAAGTCTTGTCCTTCTGTGTCTTGTTCTTGAAATTTCTCACTCTGCTTATGTGTGAACAGCTTTCTCTCACCATCTCCTCAACACTGGTTTTTGCAGCCCTCTAATTCAGACTGGTAATATGAGTTTCAGAGCTCTTAGCATTTTCCTTTTTTTTTTTTTTTTGCGGTACGCAGGCCTCTCACTGTTGTGGCCTCTCCCGTTGCGGAGCACAGGCTCCAGACGCGCAGGCTCAGCGGCCATGGCTCACGGACCCAGCCGCTCCGCGGCGTGTGGGGTCTTGCCGGACTGGGGCACGAACCCGTGTCCCCTGCATTGGCAGGCGGACTGTCAACCACTGCGCCACCAGGGAAGCCCAGCATTTTCCTTTTTAGTTTTTTAAAAAACACTTATTCTTTTATCTTAAAGCTTTAGAGTATGCCTTTTTTGAAACGCAGTAATTCCCATGCTCTTCCCCCCTTCCCTCCCATTCTCGAGCCCACCTGTACCTCCCAGCCTTTTCAGCATCATAACGAGTTCTCATCCCAGGTCGTGTTATTGACACCTCAGCAGAATTAGAGCTCAGTTCCACTAGCGATAACCTACTTCGTTCAGGCTGAGCAGAGCTGAGCAGGATGACTGGGTCTGTGAATGAGGTTCAGCATTTGAACACCCTCCCTCCCCACTGCTGCTGGGACAAAGCATTTCTCCAAACACCATTACTCCATATTCCAACAAGGACTGTGTACAAGGGGCTGCTACACAAGCACAAGACACAACAGAGAATACAGAGAGACAGGCAACACACACACACACACACACACTCTCTCAAACACACACACACTCTCAAATGACCATAAAGATAACCTTCTGTTTGGAGCCAGAATCTGTCTCACACCTCTATGCTGAAGCCAGGGAAATGCGTGACACCTGGTTCAGGCTCAGGATATGGGAAAGGAGACAAATGTGTCATCGCTGTGGCCAGGAGCAAGCATGCCTGAGTCACGGAAACACGCTGTCCTTGCTCCTTTCTCCGTGTGACCAACCGGCAGCACTGGGAATAACCAGTGCTGGTCCCTAGCCACATGGTTTAAGGGACAGCCAGAGATTTAGTTCTGAGACATCACGATGACTATTTTGGAACAAAGAGGCAAGTGGGAAAGCAGAGTGCTAGTAGCAATAACACTGGAGACTGACAGTCCAGCTCTTAGCCACGTTCCCCATGGAGGAGGCCATGTTCCTGGGATGTCCCAGGCCCCACTTCAACCTTGACCCAATGCTTTTTTCCTAATATCAGAGGATTCAGTTGTTAGGACTTGCCAGGGTGATATGGAGGTTTCCAAGGGCAATAGAAATCATTGGGAAAGAGTCCGTGAGTAAATTCTCCTACAATCCCTTCTTAACATCTAAAAATACATCATATGAAATAATGTAACTGAACAAAGTTTAAAAAAGGAAGACCACGGAATGTGAAAATGATTCATGATAAATATAATTCGTAGAAGTTTACATTCCTAAAAAATCTGGATCTAATAAAAATTTATATGGCTAATCATTAGCTTATACTTGGCAATTGATCAGAGTAGAAAAGGATAAGAATAGACTTATACACAGGAAAATAGATAGAAACCATCGATAGAAATTAAACTATCTAATTCTAAATTATTGATAGAAATTAGGTAAATATCAATCAAACAACATAGAGATTCTATTATATGTCTATAGTATAGCAAAAGTGAAATAATAAAAGCCAGCATCAGATTCAAGTAAAGAATCCCAAAGGAAAAAATATTTGCTCGGTGATGCATTCACTGTATTATTTATGATGCTCAAAATAATTTAGAAACAGCTCCTAAATCTCTCACCATAAAGATATGGTTGAATAAACGATGGCATGTCAATAAATGGAATATTATATAGTCATTAAAAATAGTAAGTGTGATGGTCATCAACATGTGTATATTTGGAAAAAATGCAGGAAGACAAGGAGTATGTAGGCAACAATTCCAAGTGAATGTGCACCTTCTAATGAGGGTTAGAAGTGATTTCAGAGAGGTGTACTTGGCTTATGGGGTTTCCTTTTCTATAAAGATAAGTGCATAATAGAAAGTGTATATAGACATATATAAAAGAGGGGGTGGAGAGTAATTTCTTTTTTCTCCTTGATTCCCAGGGAGACCATAAGGATGAATTAAGTGGTTTGAACTTCTTGGATGAAAATATTAGATGCTTGAGTTGGTGAATGGTTCGGGTACTTCCTTGGAGACATTGAAGAATATCCATCTGTTAACTGTTAGGATGTTTTAACTTAATTAACTTATGACATTAGGAAATGCTTGTGATTCATTCTGTTGGTTTTTTTTTTTAAGATTCTAGACTGCATCCCTCCTCACGTCTCCCCCACCCCCGCTGTCATATACACACATACACACATGTACACAGTACATTAAAATTAGACCTTATTATTTGGCATTAGTAAGAAAGGAAGAGATGGAATCTCCATAGTTACCGTGTGTGCCTCCACACCTATCATATTTAATTCATTGCCTTACTCCTCCCACTTGGCTCTCTCCTGCTACCCACTCACCACACACACACACACACACACACACACACACACCCTACAAATTGCACCAACACCACCCAGAACTGGTTCTATGGATCTGTTACCGACCAGGGTTCTTAGACTCCTTAATCAATAGAATTTGATAAGAGGCCAGATAAGAAATTCAGGCAAGGCTTTATTGGGACTTGTGCTGCAGCAGGAGGGAATGAAAACAAGTAACAGGTGCCCGTGCTCGCTCTCTGGGCGGGGGTGGGGGGGCATGGGGGGGTGAGCTGATCCTTTAAATTGACTAAGGGCAGGGGCGGTTCCATGGGTCGGGCCAGAGGAGTGGCTTAGGTGGTCTGCCCACCCCCTCGGCGGTGCTGTGTGCAGGGATCTTGCGCGGTACCCTGCTTTTGCTCCCGATACCTCAGAAGTGGCAGTTGGGTTTTTGGTCTTTTCGTATCTTGGTATCCATAATTTGCCCCAAGTGTGTATGTACACAGTTATTTTTAGTCCCTTATAGTTTCTTTGTATTCTGTTGCTTGAGGAGATGTTTGTCCAGGTGCAAGCACTGCAGCAAAGTGTCCCAGGTTCCAGGTCCCAGCCTGTCTCAGATCTGCCATTAATGATATGGTACCATAAACTGAGAAATTCTAAATCTAGTTCTTTCTCTTGTCTTTTCTCTATCTTGGTGTTTCCCCAGTACCAGTGATGATGTAACAGGTCAGGCTTACATCAGAACCAGAAGAAATGGGCAGAGTTGCCAAATCATTTGGAAAACACTTTATACGGAAACAGTGAATCTTTTAATTATATAAGGAGATAATTACATCATTATCATATAATGATAAAGAAATATATTTAAACATTGAATTTTAACTTTACATTTCTCAAAACATGTTTCATTATTTTGAGAGTTGAAAAATGAGCTTCCTAAATGACATCTGATGCTTGTGAAACTGCAAAAAAATTACAGAATGGCGATCTGTCCCATTCCTCCGTGAGAGTGCTCAAGATATGTTATTAAGTTAAGAAATCAGAATACAAAATTATGTAGATGATAAGAGATCAGCTATGTAACACACATACACACTCATGCATTCGGAAAAAATTTTAATAGTGGCTATCTGGGAAATGGTGGAATTGTGAGTAATTTAAATTTTCTTCTATAAAATTTCCCAAAGTTTCCACTTTTCTATCATAAGTGTGTGCTAGCTTTAGCACAGAGAGAAAATCAGAAGAGTTGTTAATAGAAAGCAATATCCAAGAGTCTGGGAAGAAGCCCTGCCATGACGTCAAGGGGCAGCCGGGTCAGGGGCCGGCAGCTATTAGAGCTCCACTTACCGAGCAGAGTTCAATGAGGACCGCGTCTGGTCAGGGACAGGCTCTCAAAAGAGGATGGCCAAAAAGGGCTGGAGAAATAAATCAGGACTGAGAGAATGACATGGCACATGTGACAAAACCTTTAATGCTTAGGTCAGATGGCTCTGAGGAGCGTCAGTAAGGAAGCGTAACTGTGACTATGCATTTGGAGAAGGTTAAACAGGACCTCGGAGGACATCTGCTCCAATCTCCTCATTGTCAGAAAAGAGCCTCAGAAGAGCTAAACTCATTCCCTCAAAACCACTCCATGGCTCTCTGCTTCCCGGGGTGGTGAGTTTAAGTGCTGTCGTTGTGATTGTTGCCGCTGTTCGCATGATGAAAGGACATCACATAATCTTTGACCAGGAGTGGAAATCCTGACGGGCCTGCTTCCCTAACGTCGCTCCAGGTGACTGGGACAGATTCCCAATATTTCTGTAATTCTCATGGCTCCAACATTCCTCCCCAAACCTACTGCTTTGGTCTTGGGTCAAGCTCTCATTAGTTTGTCTCCTTTTCCTGTTTCTCCTCCTTCTTTTCATTCTCATAGTGTTTAAGTCTACAAATAAATGTGAAAGAATAGTGCAAGAACTCTCATGTATCCTTCTCCTAAACAGAAAATTGGTAACATTTTGGCACATCCCTCTCTTTCCTTTCTCTCTCTCTCTTACAACACACACACACACACTATACACAACAAATACCCTCAAAGGTCTTATTTTCTCCCTGAATCATCTCATTTACTTTCAGTGGCTCAAAAACTATCAATAGGCATTCATGTCACCAGCTGATGTATATCCGATGCTGTATATCTTAATTATATCTCACTACCTGCTGGACAATTCTATCTGGATGTCCCACAGGTACTGTGCAGTCAAAACCAAACTCATCTTCTTCCCCCAACTCCAATTCTTTACTGTAGCTGGTGGCACCATGATTCTGCCCTGTCACCAAGATACAAACCTGGGAGTCAAACTGACCTTCCACCTGACCACGCATCCCATCAATCCCCAACTCTTGCCAAGGTTCCCTCAGAAACAAGTCTTAACTCAGTTTCATGACTTTTTCTCCACCTTGGCTTCATATCAGAATCACCTGAGGAGTTCTTAAAAATCCCCACACCCAGGCCCCACCACAGGCCATTTAAATCGGGACTCAGGCATCAATAGCTTGTTAAAGGTCCCCAGGTGATTCCAATGAGCAGCCAAGCTAGGAATCTCTGGTTTAGCCCTCCATCTGCTCTCAAGCGTCAGCATTCAGTGTCACTGGCTTTCCACTTCCACTCCAGCAATAATGAACTTCTTATAAACGCACCTCTCCTCCTCCGCCTGGCTGCTGCTTGTCTCCATCACACTCCCCACCATCCCACCCTCCAATCTGGCTTTTACTCCTACTTATCTTATGACTCTGGCATTTGCCTCCTCCAGGAAGTCCTCTCTCATTCACCAATCTACGGTTGAGTTAGGTATTCCTCCTCTGTACTCTCTTGGTGGCCAGTAATATCTATCATCAGTGTGCTCAGCAGGCTGTTTTATACTTATCTGCGTACGTGCCTGATCCCCTCACAGAGTTAGGCACTACCTGAGGCCAGGACCACCTGGCACTCATTTTCATATTCTCAGCACTTAGTACTCTGCATTTGCTTATGCAAATACTCAACATATGTTAGTTGAATGACTTTCCAGAGATGAAGAAAGATTTTGGAAAGAGGTTGTTTATGCCAGACATTGATGGATGGGTTGGATTTTTTAACATCTTTATTGGAGTATAATTGCTTTACAGTGGTGTGTTAGTTTCTGCTTTATAACAAAGTGAATCAGTTATACATATACATATGTTCCCATATCTCTTCCCTCTTGCGTCTCCCTCCCTCCCACCCTCCCTATCCCACCCCTCCAGGCTGTCACAAAGCACCGAGCTGATCTCCCTGTGCTACGCGGTTGCTTCCCACTAGCTATCTATCTTACGTTTGGTAGTGTATATATGTCCATGCCACTCTCTCACTTTGTCACAGCTTACCCTTCCCCCTCCCCATATCCTCAAGTGATGGGTTGGATTTTGATCAGTATTTTTTCACTCCATACATGCCATATATATATATATCATATATATGTAAAAGCATCCATGTATATCATATATGTACACATATATATATTACATATTTTCTGGAACCATTTGAAAGTAGGTTGAAGACAGCAAAACACTTCACTCCTCAATTTTCCAGCATCACTTAAGAATAAGACATTCTCTGACATAGCTATGATATCATTATCACACCTAAAAAAACTAATATCTAGGGCTTCCCTGGTTGCGCAGTGGTTGAGAGTCTGCCTGCCGATGCAGGGGACACGGGTTCGTGCCCTGGTCTGGGAAGATCCCACATGCCGCGGAGCGGGAAGATCCCACATGCCGCGGAGCGGCTGGGCCCGTGAGCCATGGCTGCTGAGCCTGTGAGTCCAGAGCCTGTGCTCCGCAACGGGATAGGCCACAACAGTGAGAGGCCCGTGTAACGCAAAAAAAAAAAACAACTAATATCTAATATTTAGTTCATACTCAAATTTCTCCATTTGTCCCCCAAATATCTTTTATAGCTGTTTCAAATTTTTGGTCATTGATCTCATCAAGTGTTACATATACATGAGGCTGTTGAGTCTCCTTAATCTCTTTTGATTTAGACCAGTCCCCTCACATTTTATTTTTATTTATGGTTTTCATGACACTGAATTTTTGAAGAGTTCCAGCCGGTTTTCTTAGCTAATTTCCCACATTCTGGATTTGCATGATTGTTTCCTTATGATTAGATTCGGATTAAACATCTTTTTTTTTTTTTTGCTGCACCATGCAGCTTGTGAAATCTTAGTTCCCTGACCAGGGATCAAACCTGGGCCCTCGGCAGTGAAAGTGCAGAGTCCTAACCACTGGACCACCAGGGAATTCCCTAAACATCTTTAAAAAGAATACTATATAGGAGATGTTATGTGTTTCTTACTGCATCACATCAGAAAGCACATAACATCAGATTGTCCCACTGTGTTAAATCTGACCTCTAGGTTAAGGTGACGGCCACCAGGTCTTTCTATTGCAATGGTACAGTTTCCTCTTTGTAGTTAATAATCAGTGGAGAGATTCTCTGAGACCATATGAATATCTTAGCATCTGTTGATAATCAGAATCCTTGCCTGAATTGGGGTTGCAAAATGGTGCTTTTGCTAATTGTCCTTTTTTATTAGCTGGCATTCTCTGTCAAGCAGAAGTCTTCACTGCGTCTCATGTGCTCTCCCACGGCCATCTTCTGACTACTTTTCCTGCCTCCAGTCTGGCTCACTCCACTCCGTCTGCTGCCAGAAGCAGCATACTTAATTGCAAATCTGGACACATCCATGCCCTGTTTAAAATCCTTCAGGGATAAACTCAAATCTGTGATCTGGCTCCTGCCTACCTCTTTGGGTTCACCTGCCTCTGCACTCCCTCATGTACGCCACTCACTTCTCCAACCATAGCACTCTACTTCACACCCCTGGACCTCTGCACCCCCTAGTCCCTCAGCCTGCGAGACCTTCCCCCCACTCCAACCTCATCGGACCTCCCCCACCTCCACTTGTTTTTCTGGCTCTGGCTCACGCCTCAGCCCCTCTGAGCCTAAAGTTGAACCAGTGCCATTGGCGGGGGGGGGCTCTCGTGACACTTGTGCACACGCCTATCATCGCACGTGTGGCCCCACATTGAAAATGTTTGCTTGTTTGCTTGTCTTTCCCACCTGATTGAAGCTCTTTGTGGGAAGAGGTTTGCCTTTCATCTCTGGATGACAAGAATCTATCATGATGTCTGGTGTTAAGAAAGCACTCAGAAAATATTTTCCAATGAAGTAACTCATGTTACCTCAGATTCTTAAAGAATGTGACCAGCTTCCAGAACAACTAGATTATATGCTCTTTTAAGGACAAAAAGCATGTCTTATAAATCTTTGTTTTGCTCACATCTTTCATCCTATTGCTTGTTAATTTGAATTACCTTTCAAGCAGGTATGGCTGTATTACTTTTTATCTGCCCATTTTATGTTTTCCTTTAGAAAATTGCTCCTTCTCTATCTAACAGGAGGGCCAATTCCTTTCCTGGTCTTCCCACACATAGTGGGCTCATAATGTGAGCTAGACATTAGAGGACTTACTTCATGCTCCTGGCTGCAATAGTTGGTTCAAGTAAGGATGCTTGGCCCAAGCCAGGCCTATTAGAGTCATCCTGGGACTTCTGAAGGAGCTAGTGGGAAAGACAAGCAAGGAAAACCATATAGTAGCCATTGCTGTCAAGGTCCACCTTTGTCACAAGGTGAAGAGGCTACATGAGAATGAAGCCGCCACAAGGGCAAACAAGCCAACAATAGGGAGTTAGAACTAGTGACATTATTTAAACTCCTAAACCCAGTCACATCTGAAGAGTCATGTTTTATGTATTTTTTAATCCGTATTGTTGCACGTAGTGATTTTTCATTTTCATTGCTGTATAGTATTCCATTGGACAGTATTTCTATCGCTATTTTTACCCAACATACCTTTTTAAATTTATTTATTTTATTTATTTTTGGCTGCGTTGGGTCTTCATTGCTGTGTGCAGGCTTTCTCTAGCTGCGGCGAGTAGGGGCTACTCTTGGTTGCAGTGTGTGAGCTTCTCATTGCGGTGGCTTCTCTTGCTGCGGAGCATGGGCTCTAGGCATGTGGGCTTCAGTAGTTGTGGCACATGGGCTCAGTAGTTGTGGCTCGCAGGCTCTAGAGCACAGGCTCAGTAGTTGTGGTGCACGGGCTTATTTGCTCCACGGCACGTGGGATCTTCCTGGACCAGGGATCAAACCCGTGTCCCCTGCATTGGCAGGTGGGTTCTTAACCACTGTGCCACCAGGGAAGCCCCATACCTTTTTAAAAATTCAAATTTGGCAATTTTCAACTCTGCCCTAGCTGTTACTTTTTTAAAATTTATTTTTATTGAAGTATATTTGATTTACAATGTTGTGTTCGTTTCAGGTGTATAGCAGCAAAGTGATTCAGTTATACAAAGATATATATCTATTTTTTTCAGATTCTTTTCCCATATAGGTTATTACAAAATATTGAGTAAATAGTTCCTGTGCTATACAGTAGGTCCTTGTTGGTTATCTATTTTATATATAGTAGAGTGTATATGTTAATTCCAAACTCCTAATTTATCCCTTTCCCTCCCTTTCCCCTTTGGTAACCATAAGTTTGTTTTCTATGTTTGTGGGTCTATTTCTGTTTTGTATGTAAGTTCATTTGTCTCATTTTTTTAGATTCCACATATAAGTGATATCATATGATATTTGTCTTTCTCTGTCTGGCTTACTTCACTTAGTATGATAATCTCTAGGTCCATCCATGTTGCTGCAAATGGCATTATTTCATTCTTTTTTATGACTGAGTAATATTCCACTGTATAAATATACCACATCTTCTTTATCCATTCATCTGTCAATGGACGTTTAAGTGGCTTCCATGTCATGGCTATTGTAAATAGTGCTGCAATGAACATTGGGGTGCATGTGTCTTTTCGAAGTATGGTTCTCTCCAGATATATTACCAGGAGTGGGATTGCTGGATCACATGACAGTGAAGAGTCATGTTCTAGACTTCCTGGTACATGAGTAAACACTTCCCTTCCCTCTTGCTCTTTAAGTTGACAAAATCCTGACATATATGCAAGATCTGATACCATGACATTCCATATTTGGTTAGCAGGTAAACTGAGATGGAGAATATGAATTTCACCCCCATTTAGTTCTTTATTGATGTTTGAGAAATTATGTAGAGATGGAACCTTAAGTAGTTTGGAAACGTGGACTTTCATTCTTCTGACACTTACTACCAAATTCCCTCCCTAAGGAAGAGGCAGAAACCTGGCTCAGAACAAAGAAGAGATATGGGGAAGAGCAGAATTTCTCTCTTCCAACCTGTTTCCATAGTTCCCCCGGTGCCCCAGGAGGTACATCTCTGTCAGGCAGGAAGCCACACCCTTCCAGGCATTCTCAGCATTTGTGTCCCCCTTCATGCAACCAAAGCAGGGGTCCCAGTTCTGCCCTGAACTCTAAGTTGAAGAAGACACGCAAGGGTGCTAACCGTAGGTTTCAAAAGAGCAGCTTGGTGAACTTAGGGAAAGGAAGGAAAAAAGACTAAGCTTCCTTGTTGCCTACAGGACTGGATACTGAGAGCACGTTTCCTTCCTCTGAGTCCCCTGATTTATGTAATTCAGGTACCTGGGGATTCCAGAGTGTTACCTCATAGCAACTATTATCAAGTACCAGGAGCACTGATCCCCAGAGGGTGTGGGAGGAGGGGTGAGAACTGAGGCATTGAGCGGAGAGTGGGAAGGTTAAAGGCCCAGGCACAGCCGGGGGTGGCCTTTCCCTCCTCCTGGCGCTTGGCATGGGGCTTGGTGATATCACAGGCTTAATAATTAGTTTAATATCTGGGCTGTGGGTCACTTTCAGAGGTTTCTCCGGGCTGGCAGGTTGGAGTCTCCAGGCAGCCCAGCCCCTCCTGCAACCCCTGCACAGCCGCTGTCCGCTTCCAGCACCAGTTCTCCTGTTGCCACTACTCCGGGAGGAACTGGGCTGTGCAGAGCCGGCCCTGCAGTCTCCCCAGATGCCTGCAGAGAGCCAGCGCTGCCTGCACACAGCCCTCCACCGCCAGGGAAAACCGAGGAAGGCTGGGCCTGCATCCCTGACTAATGATCACGCCTTCAAGATGGGATGCAGCCTGTGACTCAAAGGGTGGAGGGACAGCACATCGAAGAAAGAGTGGGAGGGAGGAGAGGGACACGGAGGAAAACACAGACGGGGGGGCGGAGGGGGAGGAGAAAAAAGCAAAGGAACAAAGGCCTCTGAACTTTGAATCTATAAAGGTGCTCTCCCCCCATGGCTTCTGCAGCTGTTGAAGCACAACGTGATGACATGAAATACCTTCACACAGCGGCCTAGTAGTCCAGTTTGATGTCACTTTGGAGGGAAGAGGAAAGTAAAGTTATTAAAGGGTGTTACTGTATTTGTAACTACTGTAACTTGCACTACAATATAATGTATACTGCTTATGCAAATTCGGTGTTATGTGGACTGTGAAATCTTAAGGACAAGAATCATGCTTCTTTTTTTTTTTTTTTTTTTTTGCGGTACGCGGGCCTCCCACTGTTGTGGCCTATCCCGTTGCGGAGCACAGGCTCCGGACGCGCAGGCTCAGCGGTCATGGCTCATGGGCCCAGCCGCTCCGCGGCATGTGGGATCTTCCCAGACCGGGGCACGAACCCATGTCCCCTGCATCGGTAGGCAGATTCTCAACCACTGTGCCACCAGGGAAGCCCCATGCTTCTTTTTAAGTTAGAAAAGTAATAATATACATCAAAACGGTTTTAGTTTGGTTCCATTCCAAGAATAGAAGTCTGGCCAGGAAGGATATTTAGAGGCAAGTTAGGTTCAGTTTTTCCACAGGAAGTTGTTATGTCCTGGGTTATATCATTTGACGTATATCTGATTGCTTATAACAACAAGCTATAAGAGGGGATTTTCTTTGTATGTGCAGTATATATGGACATATTGATGTCTGTGTGTGTGTGTGTGTGTGTGTGTGTGTGTGTAGACTATAGTTCTACAGCTATATTTAAAAGTTCATTTAATATTCTAAGGCAGTTGTTTCAATCCTGTAAGACCTAACATTAGCTTTTTATTACAAATATTTGAAACATACCGAAATGAAATTCATAAACAACGTAATCTACATAATCACATAATTTCCTAAAATTGACGTATACCTGTGATTTTAAAAAGCAATAAAGAAAAGTAATGTATAATAAAACAAACTGTATTTTAATACATAAATGCTCAGGCACAGCTAAACTAGAAGATATAGTAAAGCAGGTAGATGCTTGTGCCTACTTGTAATGAATAAGTTTGCATTTAAGAAAAGTAAGAGGATATTCATCTGAATACTGTTGACCTTTCATCTTTGTATTTAATATTTAGAAAGAAAGATTAAACAAATATATTTCTACATATCCATAAAATTACCACAAATCAGACAGACACAAACACAGGCTGATGCAGGTGTGTTGACTCAAATACCACAAGCAACGTCGCCATCAATGATATGATTTTCTGAAACTTTGAGCAACTCTTGGTAAAGTTCCCAACAAAACAAAATGCAATCTTCTCTCAATCTAACTAGCAGTTGCATTTGTGGAAAATTTGGTATATGGTAAAACCACATAAATGTTTTGTGAGTGTTTATGTGTAAAATGGAGTTCACAGCTGGGCTTTGATAAGTATAGAAGGGTTTTTTTCCTGTGTGAATTTCTGGCAGGCATTGGAGAATTGTGTGGGAGACGGGACAGCCCTCCATGTGTGGACTGTCCACACACTGTGGGATGTCCAGCATCTCTGGCCATCCAAGCCACTGGGGCTCCTCAATCATCATGGCAACCAAAATGCACCCACAGGTTTCCAAACACCTCCCGGGGAGACTGTTCTTTTTCAAGGTTGTTTTGGCTGTTCAGGGTTCCTTGAGATTCCATATGAATTTTAGGATAGATTCTTCTACTCCTGTAAAGAATGTCATATGGATTGCATTGAATCTGTAGATTGCTTTGGGTAGTATTGACATCTTAACATTAAGTCTTCCAATCTATAAGCACGGATGTCCTTCCGCTTATTTTCCCTGAGCCGTTTTTGAATTTTTAACTATTGGATCAGATTTTCTTTTCTTTGTATCTGGTTTTCTAAAATCTAGGATACTGGTCTATTCCCCCGATCTCCACCGTTTCCCTCTATTTTCTCACCACTTCTATATTAGGAATCAGTTCTCTCTCAGTATTTCTTGATAAACTGTTGGCAAGGCAAGTCAAGCGTCAATCAGATGTCCCTTCAGCTGAGTAAAACTTCCAGCAGGGATGCTAATAAAGAGAGTCCAGAATTAAATGAGATATTAACTTGCTGACATAAACTCCAACTCTAAGACTCTAAGATGTCTTTTATTTTTCCCTTAGACCATGAGTCACAAACTTTTCTGATAGTACTTAATAAATATTAGTAAATATTTTAGACTTTGCTGGCCATATAGACTCTGTTGCAAATATGTAACTCAGCCAATATAGCATAAAAGCTGCCGTAGAGCTATGTAAAGAAGTACAAATATATGCTAAGTGAAGAAAAAGCCAGGCAAAAAAGCCTGTACAATGTATGATTTCATTTGAAATGTGCAGAATGGGCAAATCAAATAGAGGCAGAAAGTAGATTAGTGGTTTCTAGGCTCTGGGTGAGAGGGGAGAATGGGGAGTGATAATGAGTATGGGGTTTCTTTTGAGTGTAATGAAAATGTTTTAAAATTAGATAATGATGCTGCTTGCACAACTCTGAATATAAAAACCACTGAATTATAAACTTTAAAGTGGTGAATCTTATATGAATTATATCTCAATAAAACTATTAAAAAAAAAAAAGCCGTAGACAATATGTAGACAAATGGGTGTGGCTGTGTTCCTAGGAAACTTCGTTTACAAAAACAGGCCGGATTTGGCCCTTGGGCTATAGTTTGCTGAACCCTGCATTAGAATGTAAGATTCACAGAGTCAGGGCTGTGCCTTGTTTATAATTAATGTCCAGGACCTAGGACAATTCCTGTCAAATAAGTATCTAATAAATGTTTGCTGACTGAATGAATTAAAGGCTCTGTTTGTCCAACGTGGAACTATGCCTTCAGCAAGGATCTTGGTAATATTCTCTCTGGCCGCTGAATAAAGCCATGTCCAGTTCCTTACTTCTGGACTTAGCTTTTCTAAGCCACACGACTGCTTCTATTTTCTATTTCAATCCTCTTCTAGTTTCTCATCCTCCAAGAATAATGACCCCCATTTGCTCATTTATTGCTCTACTGCCATGTAATAACCTCACCTCTCCTTCAGTTCACTGCCTGTTCCTCTTAGATTGCATCTCCCCTCTTTGCTATCTGCAATTTTTCATTAATTCATTCATTTATTCATTCCACAATAAATATTTGTAAAGTATAAAATACTGTTACCTATACTCCCCACTGCTTCTAAGAAGGGTGGAGCCTGGTGTCACCCAGAGGTCAGCCTGAGCTCATGCTCCTCCATATCTGCAGGTGTCACAGTCAAATCAAGAGTCCAGCAACAAAAAGTATTTAAAAGAAATTGCAATCTCTTTTTGCGTCCTTCAAAGACTATTAATAAAGACCTATCCATAACTTATCAGATGTCATATAAATCTCCTTCTCCTTCATTCCTTTTGATCTTCACGTCTCTCTCTCCCCACTCTCAACTCCTTTTCTCTCTCCCTAATTAAACATTTGTGACTCTCCAAAAAGAGTGATACACATCAACTTAGACCATCCTTCCTTCTTTTATATGTACACTCCTATCCCCTGTCGGGGGAGTGCAATTCTTAATGAAGGCCCCTAGAGCTGCTGCCAGATTCTTAATTATTCACAGTTTCTGCTTGAAATCCTTAGGCTGGAGGAATGGGGAATTTCTCTAGGAGAAGTTCACTGTAACATGCAAGAGAGAATATATCCACTGGGTAAAAATTGCAAGACTGCAGGTTCCCACTAGCTGTTCCTCTTTGCCAAAACTCAAACAAATATGGGACCATCCTCCATCTGCCCAAGTCCCAAACATGGGCAATAAATTAGGGTCTAAAAATGCCAAGGGATGGGTGACCAAGTATTCACGGTGATACAGCTTGTGACACATTGTACCACACTGCAAGCAAATCAGGCTTCAATCTGTGTGAAGTCTTCAATCAAGTGAAGTCTTCAGTCTGAGCCCAGACGGCTTGCAGAGCTCCTTGACTGGGGTTGGAGGACCACTGACCTCCATGCACTGAGACTCACTGGCCAGAGATCTGGCTCAAGGGGCAGAGGCCCAGCTATACCACTTCCTTTGCTGCTCCAGACCATAACTCCTCCATCTGTTCTCATTTTCTAAGAGCCATCCTGGTTTCTTCTTCTCTTATCCAGTCCTGAATAATTCACCAGTTATGAGAATTCAATAGGACCCTTGCGGTTGTGATATGTTTTTACTACATATTTTTAGTTCACAATCATTCTTACATCATCTTGATTCAAGTGCCCCTGATCCTTCAGACCTTGTTCAATTGACCCCTGTGAGTAGCCCACTTTAGCATGAACACATCAGTAGATCTATTTCCTTCTCTTGCTGGTTATGAATTTGACATTTAAAAAAAATAGTTGTCTTCCATGCATTCTTCTTTTTTAAAAATTTATTTTATTTATTTATTTTCCTGCACCGTGCAGCATGTGGGATCTTAGTTCCCCAACAAGGGATCAAACCCATGCCCCCAGCTTGGAAGCAGGGAGTTTTAACCACTGGACCGCCAGGGAAGTCCCAATGCATTCTTTTTTTTTTTTTTTGCGGTACGCGGGCCTCCCACTGTCGTGGCCTCTCCTGTTGCGGAGCACAGGCTCCGGACACGCAGGCTCAGCGGCCATGGCTCATGGGCCCAGCCACTCCGTGGCATGCGGGGTCCTCCCGGACCGGGGCACGAACCCACGTCCCCTGCATCGGCAGGCAGACTCTCAACCACCGCGCCACCAGGGAAGCACCCCCCCCATGCATTCTTTTATTTCATATTTCTCACTTAAAGTTTGCAGATTTGGATTTTATTTTTTTCCAACGTTTTATAATAAAAAGTTTCAAGTATACAAAAAAAGTTGAAAGAACTTTATAACGAGCACTTATATAGACTCTACCATTAACACTTTTCTTGCCTTATCACATACCTGTCCATCTATCCATCCATCAATCCACCTAGATTGTTCTGATGCACTTCAAATTAAATTGCCTACATCAGTACACAACCCCTCAATTATTTCAGAATTCATATCATTAACTAAAGTTCAATATTTGTTCACAGGTTTTCTTTTCTTATGAGGTAAAATTTACATACAGTGAAAGGCACAGATCTTAACTGTACCTTTGCTCAGTTTTGACAAACACAGACATCTATGTATTAAAACTTCTTTCAAAATATTAACATTACATCATCCCAGAAAATTCCCTCATGCCCCTTCCCTGTCAATGCCCATCCCTTCCCCACAGAGTCAATCACTATTCTAATTCTTTTCCACCATAAATTAGTTTTCTCCTTTTTAGTATGACATACAAATGAAATCATACAGTATTTACTCATATGTATGGCTTCTTTCACAGGACAAAATATTTTGATTCATCCACACTGTTGCATGTATGAGTAATTTGTCCCTTTTTATTATTGAGTAGTATTCAGTTAACTGAATATATCATAATTTGTTCATCTATTCTCCTACTGATGGAACCTGGGCTGTTTCCAATTTTTGACTATTTTTAATGATGTTGCTAGGGACATTCTTGTACAAACTTTTTGTGGACACATAATCTCAGTTTCCTTGGACAATTTCCTGGGAGTAGAATTGCTGGGTCCCAGGGTATATGTGTATTTAGATTTATGAAAAACTGTAAGATTTTCCCAAACTCCCACCAACAATGTATGAGAATTCCAGTTGCTCCATGGTGAATTTGACATTTTAATCCCCTGAATTATCCATCCCTTCTGCTGTACTTTCTTTAGAGAGTAAAGAAGCTTCACACCAAAGTAACAGTGTTTTTCTTTTTTACAAATTTATTTATTTTTGACTGCGCTGGGTCTGCGTTGCTGTGCGCAGGGCTTTCTCTAGTTGCAGCAAGCAGGGGCTACTCTTCCTTGAGGTGTGTGGGCTTTGCATTGTGGTGGCTTCTCTTGTTGCAGAGCACGGGCTCTAGGCACGTGGGCTTCAGTAGTTGTGGCACACAGGCTTAGTTGCTCCGTGGCATGTGAGATCATCCCAGACCAGGGCTCGAACCCGTGTCCCCTGCATTGGCAGGTGGATTCTTAACCACTGACCCACCAGGGAAGTCCCCAACACTGTTTCTTTTTTGATCTCCATGAACACCTTCTCAGGAGGGGACTCTGGAAATTGTCACTTGGTTGGTGGCATTTCTCTGCCTCCAAGGCTTTTCACTCCTTTTCAGTGAGTTGGCATGTGTTGACCATGACTCAAGTACTTTTCTCAGATCCTTGACCTTTCTATAAATTTCTTGGATTTCTGGCAGCCATTCGCCTGAAGCAGCATTTCCAAAGCCTGCTTGATAGCAAGTGCCACAGCAGGTGTGGATCCCTGGATCTGGTCTCCACAGTGGAGCTGGGCAGAAGCTTTCAACTGTCACAGACCTCCTCTCCCCTTCCAGCAGAAAGCAGGTTAAAAATTAGTGCCTGGTTTGCAATTACACAGAGTGGGGAGGGGGTGTTTGGCTTCCTCAGTTTGGTGTGACTATTAATTTTGTTCTCTTTCTGGAGCCAAACAGCCAGTGCTAAGCAATCCATTCTCTTCCTTTTGTAATTCTGATGCCAGTATCTTTTCAGAGGTATTTAATTTTGCAGCTGTATAGCTTGGCTCTGTGCTTCCTCTGCTTCACATTTAGTTGAAAATCTTTTTGGTTGGGTTAGAAGGTCTGCCCTGAAACACATTCATTTTCATCTTAATGAGGAGTGTGCTGTCCCTTGCTAGCATTCCTTTTGGCCTCATAAGATGCAGCAAAAAAAACCAAATAATAAAAATCCAAATTCTGTTCTTTGGCACTCTTTAATTTGCTGTTTGTTTCTCATATTGATGCTCCTTATTATTTTCTCTTAAACACTTACTTTTTGAATAGTTAATAGCTATGCATGGTACAAAATACAAAAGGTACAAAAAGTATTCAGGGAAAGGTATTCAGTGGAAAGTCCCCCACTCTTATCTCCCAACCCTCATCCCTCTCCTCAGGGACCCACAATTACCAGTCTCTCTGCATGTTCAAAACCACGAGAATGCACATTCTTTTTTTTTTTTTTTTTAACATCTTTATTGGAGTATAATTGCTTTACAATGGTGTGTTAGTTTTTGCTTTATAACAAAGTGAATCAGCTATACGTATACATATATCCCCATATCTCTTAAACCAAACAAATAAGAAACCCACTCATTGTGGGTGGTGACATTGGTCTGCACCTTGCTTTTTCCTTATCTTTCTCTTTTCCTATCTATCACTGATACAGAGCTGCCTCATTCTTTTCACTGGCTGCCTGTGGTTGTACCATAATAGAACCCAAACCCTCCCCGATGGACAAATAGGTTGTTATTGATCTTTTAGTTTTTGTTTTCATGATCAAACCTGTAACCAGATGAAGAGAGGTGAAAACAGCTCTGGTGTACCAGCAACGGTGTCAGGGTTGCCAGTTCATCCTGTAAGGTTTTATCAGGCTGTACGACATTTCCCACACAAATCAGCTGGTGAGAGTTTAATGACGCTTGGCAGGCTTTCTGTCAGATCTTGGATACATGCTCAAGGAGACCAGCTACCTCCTGATGAGGTATTGCAGGCCGACATATGGCCAATTCTGAATACCCATTTCGAGCTTCCCTCTCCCTTCTCTCTTCTCTTTTTCAATGCTATGCATGACAAAATAGAGAAGTAAATGACAGAAACAATAAGGAACATGAGCGTTTGGAAGAAAGAAATTTATACGGGCTGGATAAGAGCAAAAAAGAAGATTTTGGAGGTACTATTTGAGGACGGCTGGCCAGGGTCGGTAGAAAGGTGGAATTTGTGAATTAAAAGCAAGAAAAACAGAAAGAGCAAAGAGAGGGGAGGCAATAGCCTAAATTTAGAAGATGAGGAGAAGATCAAACAGACTGGAGCAAACACTTCATGCTGAGGAGCAGGGGCCAATGAAGTAGGACAGACAAGGTAGAGAATGATTACAGATGATCTGAATATGTAGATGATAAGTTTATATTTCATCTTTTAAAAAAAATTTATTTATTTTTTTGGCTGCGTTTGGGTCTTCATTGCTTCACACAGGCTTTCTCTACTTGTGGCGAGCGGGGGCTACTCTTCATTGCGGTGCGCGGGCTTCTCATTGTGTTGGCTTCTCTTGCTGCAGAGCACAGGCTCTAGGTTCACGGGCTTCAGTAGCTGTGGTGCGTGGGCTCAGTAGTTGCGGTGCGTAGGTTCAGTAGTTGTGGCTCGCAGGCTCTAAAGCTCAGTAGTTGTGGCGCACGGGCTTAGTTGCTCTGCGGCATATGGGATCTTCCCGGACCAGGGATTGAACCCGTGTCCCCTACATTGGCAGGTGGATTCTTAACCACTGTGACACCAGGGAAGTCCCCCATATTTCATCTTGGAGGGTCTAATATAAGTCTTGCCGTTTGATAGGGCAGGTTTCCCCAACTTTGTTCAGCCACATAAAATTTAGAATCACCTTGTCAGGTTCCTTTTGGGATTGTATTTGTAATGGCATTGATTCTGTAGATTAATCTAAGGAGAACTGACATCTTTAAACTTTAATTTTTAAAAAATACTCAGGAAATTTCATTTTAACAAAATCCTACAAATAATTTTTCAACCCAAAGTCAAAGATACCAAGCATGGAAGGAAACAAGACATGAGCAAGGTTCAGCAGAAACAACAGGCGGTAGAAATAGACCAGCAAAGACTTCGGATACAGAACTCTTCGATACAGATTATATATAATTAAGCTTAGTATATTTAAATAAGTAAAAGAATAGCTTCAAGTATCTGCAGGCAGAATTCTCAAAGTTGGTAGAAATTTGGTTTTACTCACTGCTCTGTGCCCAGGGCCTGGACCACTGACTGGCACATAGTTAAGTACTGAGCGAATATGTGCTGAGGGACTGACTGAATAGCTACCCCCTGGGCCTCCTGCCTGGCCTCTTGTCACATATTTAACTGCCTGTTGGTCTTTACGAGAATGTTCTTTTGTCACCCTCAATTTATATCCAACAAATCCAAAATTTTCAGCATGTTCAAAACAGAGCTCACCAATGCTTACACTGTTTACCCTTAGGCCTCCTTATTTCTATCAGTGACTCAGGCTCTAAAACTTGAGGTCACCCCTTCCTGCTCTTTCTCTGTTTCCCTCACACCTAGCAATAGCCGAGAGTCTTCTTCTGTCCTCCTTTCATCTCTCCCTTACTGTCCATTCCCATTGACGCTATAGTTTAGGTTTTTTTTATTACACCTGGGTGACTACTGGGCTTCTGATTGCTCACCACAGCTACTTCTGTCTATTTTTTATACTATTCCTAAATTAATATTTCTTTTTTTTTTTTCTTTTGCGGTACACGGGCCTCTCACTGCTGTGGCCTCTCCCGTTGCGGAGCACAGGCTCCGGAAATGCAGGCTCAGCGGCCACGGCTCATGGGCCCAGCCGCTCCGCGGCATGTGGGATCTTCCCAGACCGGGGCACGAACCCGTGTCCCCTGCATCGGCAGGCGGACTCTCAACCACTGCGCCACCAGGGAAGCCCCCTAAATTAATATTTCTAAAATGGTATTCTGTGCATGTTAATCCCTTCTCCAAAATGTCTATCAGTTGCACAGAACAAAAGTTACATGTGCACAGCTTTATCAGAGTATCTATCTTGCTTTTAGTCATCTGCTTCTTCAACAAATACTAATTGAATTTCTATTCTATACCAAGCTTTAGAGCTAGGAAATAAGTGAACTACAGAGACGCAGTTCTTGCCTTCAGCAAACTTGCTGTCTAGTGGGGAAGATAGCCACTTAAAACAACAATTACAGTTCAGCGTGACAAACGTTATCATAGAGGAAGTCTACAAGTAGTGTAGAAACCTATGGCAGAGGCAAACTTGGGGTGTGTGGGTAAAAAACAGGTGGTGGAGGAGGCTTCCCAGAGTAAAGGACTTTGTCTCATTTCTCATTATTCCCCTATTGCAACGTTCTGTTGCGTTAGGCATCATTCCTTCTATATCTTACCTTTCCTTCAAGATGTGTGTTAAATTTCTTCCCAGTTCTCACACCCATGATGTTGTTTCCTTCTTGGCTCTGATGATAATACTAACGTGGTACAGAGGGTATGCTAGGTTGAATTTATGTATGTATACATACACATGTACATGCATACACACATTAGGTTCAATCATACAAAAATCACTGAATATTTAACCATTTTTAATCCACAAAAATGGCAATTCCATATGGTCCAACCATATGACTTGAAAACTTTACCTAGGACTATCCCTGCATAAATCCATTATACAAATTTACAGTTTAGATCAAAGGTAAAAACTTTTATGCAGCCCCACAAACGTTCTCTTATACAGATTCCCATAGGTGTAAATTCTCATGTACATATTTTACATCTGATCACATGTACACATATAAACACATGCAATGACAAACTCATGCATGAATGTCCTCACATATCATACACCCGAAACACACACACCAACTGACAGATGCACAGGATGCAAATCTACATACGCTCTCTCACGCACATTCACAGAACCAACACATTGGTATACACATAGATTTCCACACATGCACTTGCATGCACACATTTGTATCTAGATGTATCCATAATTAGTCTCAAACTTAGCAAAGCCAGACATATGTGCACCCTTAGGGGCAAATTTCACCCATCCACTTCTTCACCCATCCCGCGGCATGCGGGATCTTAGTTCCCCGACCAGGGATCTAACCTGTGCCCCCTGCAGTGGAAGTGCAGAGTCTTGACCACTAGACCAACAGGGAAGACCTGCCCAACCACTTTTAATCTATCTTTTTGTAGACCTAGAAAATCAGATAATAAGGTGATATGATGATGCTTAAAACAAGAATTAATAAGTTCTGAGCAAGGACCTGAAGAACTCTGCTCTAGGTAAAGTGCTTTTGCATTAATGCACAGACTCTGGAACATTCACTCTCCCTACTCGAAGGCCTTTTTAGGCTGTGCCCTCAGTAAGGTTCCACTTTAGAGCTGAGGTTACCACATAAAGCTTAAAGCTAGCGAGGTGTTATGTGCCCATCCAGAGAAGGCCTTTTCTATTTCAAGTCCCTGCTAGCCCAACTTTCCTTCTGGGTTGAGTTAAGCAGAAACTAGTCATGGGGAGGGTGAGCTGGACCTAGTTATGCGATGGATTCCCAGGAAGTTATGACAAGCAGTGGTCACAGTTGTCACAAGCGGACAGTGGCCTTAGCAGGGAACGGCTGTGGCTTGAGTGGGATCTGAAAATACAGGGGGGAGAAGACGCCTGCCGAGTGTCTGTTCCTTTGTCTCATGTGCTGCTTCCCCACCACACGGTCTCTGTCTGGTTTCCATAGACACCAAGATCCATCACCGGAACAGCACAAGAAACTCTGAGCAGAGAAAAACATCAGGCCATGTCTGCTTTTTTAGATCTTAAGCCCTTGTGAAAATTAGGTAGGAATTGTTTTTGTGAACTTTTTGTACTGAGGTGTAACATACTACTGAAAAGTGCACAAATCATTAGTGTGCCGCCCAGTGAATTTTCACATGAACACACTTTTGTAACCATACCCAGATCAAGATATAGAACGTGACCAGCACCCAGATACCCTCTTTACACCCCTTTTCATTCACTAAGCCCAAAGATAACCAGAATCCTGACTCTTAACACCACTGATTAATTTTATCTGTTTTTGAACTTTGTGTAATTGGAATCATCCAGTGCATACTCTTCTGTGTCTCGCTTCTTTAATTCAACATTATATTTAAGAAAGTCATAGCAGTTGTGTAGTATTATATAGCAAAATATAGTATTCCATCGTTAGAATATACCACAATTTATTTATCCATTCTGCCACTGCAGGACAAAAGCGTTGTTTCCAGTTTTTGACTAATAGTACTGCTATAAATATTCCTATGCAAAGAATATATACCCGATAAAAGATATATATCTAGAACATATAAAGAATTCTTACAAATCAATAAGAAAAAATAAACAACTCAATAAAACATTGTATGAGATAATTGAACAAGTACTTCATGTAAGAGGAAGTAAACATATGAACATATGAAACATATAAACATATGAAAAGGCACCGAATCTCATCAGGCATAGGCAAATTAAAACGACCATTAGATACTACTGCAGGCCTATAAAAGAAGGCTAGAATGAAAAAGACTGACAAAGTTGAGGGCCAACGAGAATTTGGAACAACGGGAATGCTCATCCCCTGCTGATGGGAGTGTAAATCGATAAAGCCACTTTGGAAAACTGTTTGGTAGCACCTACCAAAGCTGAACACATACGTACCCTTTGACAAAGTGATTCAACCCCATAGAAATGTGAACATAAGTAATTTTGATGGACTTTAACTGCAAAATGTTAAAGTTGCATTAAGCTGCTAATAGGCATGACTAGTCAGTAGCAGACTGATCACTTCACACCTTCTCTCTGTCGCCCATCTTAATCAGCATAGTTCCTACATTTTAACGGTTATCCACAACTTTTTTCAACATCCCTGGTATCTTTACCTGAACTGTTAAAGACAGCTGGGTAAAAAGCAGAATCCTATGGCATAGCACTAGGGATTTCCTTCTTTCTTTCATTGTATTTCTTGTCATTCCCTTCCCTTTTCCTTCTTCCCTTCCCTTTTTTCTTTCTTAAACTTGTTGTCAGGCTATTGGATGCCATTCACTGCAACTGGCTATGCAAATGGAAACACTTGTTTGTGCCAAAATCTCTACTCCCTGGTAACCAGACCAGTATGGCTGGAGCACCTGGAGATCCGGGGAAGAGCATGCTAGGCAGGGGGAAACTAAGTACAAAGTCCATGAGCTTCAAACGAACTTGGCATTCAAAGAGTGGGAGGACGATGGCATTTGAGCTCTTTCACTCTAGTAATTCACCTGGTGCCCCAGGATGTCTTCCAAGGGATCTGCACTTTGCTTTGAGTTCAAACTCCTTGGCAGGGTAAATGGCAGTTTTCTAGCTGTATCTATATCACTGATTATCCCTTGCCGCAAACTCCTTGTTGCCACATTCCGCTTCTTGTTGGCATCCCTGTTTCGTTGGTTTGGCACTTTCAGGATGGCTCAATCCCACGGCTGGCAAACTGGTGCCAGTTGTCATACGGGAGCTCAGCTGTGGCTGTAGATGGGGGTGGGGGGCCTCAGTTCCTCTCTGCGTGGGCCTCTCCACGAACTGCTGGGACTTCTGCATAGTTAGAATTTCAAAAGTGAGCGTTCCAAGAGAACGAGGAGGAAATCACGCTTTTTATTATCTAGTTTTGAAAGTGTCATAACATCACTTACACACAGTCATAAGGCCACCCAGATTCAAGTGAGAGAAGACATAGACCTCCCCCGACAACACCTCTCATGGGGAGGAATGGCGGTCCCATTATGAGAATATCATATGGGAACCTTGAAGACACTATGCTAAGTGAAATAAGTCAGTCACAAAGGGACAAATACTGTGTGATTCCACTCATATTAGGTGCTGAGAGTAGTCAAATTCATAGAGACAGAAGTAGAATAGTGGTTGCCAGGAGCTAGCGGGAGGCAGGAGGGGAAATCCATGTTTAACGGGCACAGAATTGCAGTTTGGGAAGATGAAAAGATCTGGAGATGGACGGCAGTAATGGCTACACAGCAACGTGAATGTACACTTAAAAATGACTAAGATGGCAAATTTTATAAAGAAAAAACCATATCAGATGGAAGATATTGTTTCACCCATTCAGTCCTTGGGATGATAACAGGATGAGTGTGTAGATGGCTGTATGGCAGCATGATATTCACGTCCTTTGAGGCTGTAGTGCTCGCTCAGAACTAAAATCCTGTACACTAACATGGAAGACAGAAAGGGCTAATCAGAGTCAGTATCTTCCAAGGTCCTTGTATTGCTCGGGAGAAACTCATCCTATGCCAGTTGCTTCTGCAAGCTTTTCACTCCCCTCCGTCATCTGCCTGATTATTATTACTCTTCAGAATCCCCAGGCAGTTGTTCTGCATTTTTTTTTTTCAGTTTATAGTTAGCAGTGGAAGACTTCATCTGCAGGGACTTTCACTGCCAAACTGGAAAGAGAGCTTCTCAAGAAACTGAATCTGTAGATAAAAACTATTCAGTGTGTATATTAGTTTTCTGTTGCAGTATAACAACAGCTTCAAACAACAGACATTTAATATCTCACAGTTCTGTAGGTCGGCAGTCCCAGCACAGGGTAGCTGGTTCTCTGGATCAGAAACCTCACAAGGCTGCAATCAAGGTATCAGTTAGCCGTGCTCTCACCTGCAGCTCAGGAGTTCCTGCCAGTCTTATGCAGGCTTTTGGCAGAATTCATTTTCTTGAGGTTGTAGGATTGAGGTGTCCATTGTCTTGCTAGCTGTTGGCTGGGAGTTGCTCTCAGCTCTGAGAGTCCACCAAGGTCCTTGCTACGTGGCCCCTTCCATCTTCAAAGCCAGCAATGGAGAACCTCCCTCACGTTGAATCTCTCTCACACTCTGAATATCTCTTGCCAGAAAAAGTCCTGTCCCATTTAAGAACTTACCTTAGGAATCCTAGGTCTGGCCCAGGGAGGATAATCTCCCTATCTTAAAAACAATTGATTTGGGACCTTGATTATATCTGCAAAATCCCTTTATGGCAACATTCAGATTAGTGTTTAATTAATGAACTGGGAGAAGACATATGGACACTAGTAGCCATGAATCTTGGAGGCCATCCTGGAATTCTGCTTTTCATGGTGTGCCCTGGTATTGTGGGCATGTTTGTAATTAAGAGCTTTGCTGTCTAAAGATACATACAAAGATAAGTATTGCTATACATGTTTGCCTCAAAATACTCTGGGGAAGGAGGTAGGTATAGATGAAACAGGATTGGCCACATGTTGCTGTTGCTGAAGCTGGGAAATGAGTACATAGAGCACTGATTGCATTATTCTCCCTACTATTGCAAAGGCATACATTTTGTCACAAATTATTCCAGAGAATAGAAAATGAAACAACACTTCCAAATTTTTTTTATGAAGAAAGTATAACATTAATATTTAAACCAGGTAAAGTTCTCACAAAACTACTTAATTTATTGTTGTATTAACAAATATTGCTTAATTCCGATATTACTTAAGAACACTGATGCAAAAATTCTCAAAATTTTACCTTACAGAATTTGGCAATGTATAACAAAAGTAAACATGCATTTACCTTTGACCCAGTAATTCCACTTTTTAAGAAATTTACCCTGAAGACACACTGACAACAATATGAAAATACATAAATGCTCATAAATATATTTGATTGAAAAAACCATGGCATATCCACACAACAGAGTACTGTACTATGTAGCTGTAAAAAACAAACGAGTATGACTTTTGTGAGCTAATCTGGGGTGCTTTCCAGGATATATTGTTAAGTGAAAAAAGCAAAGTTCAAAAGAACACACACATACGCACACAGTGTTACCTTTTGTGCAATAAATAAGGAGAAATAAGAAAATATATATTTAACTGCTTATTTTTTGTAAAAAGAAACACAAGAAGGAATAAACTAGAGTCTAATATGATTGGTTGCCCACAGGAGGTAGGTGAGAAGCAGTGAAGAGAATTGGGGTAAAGGGTGAAAGTGATCCTTATGCAAGTATACCAATTTGTATCATTCTACTTTTGAAACTATGTTAATGTTTTACATACTCAAAAAACTTAATAAAGTCAAAAGCAATGAAGGGGAAAAAACTAAAATAAAGTACAAACATTAACAAATGAACTTAATTGTAATTTTTTTTTTTTTTGGCCATACTGCACAGCATGCGGGATCTTAGTTCCGCCACCAGGGATCAAACCTGTGCCCCCTGCAGTGGAAGTTGGGAGTCTTAACCACTGGACCACCAGGGAAGTCCCTTAATTGTATTTCAAATGAAAATCATAATGACACCAAAGAGGAGAAAAAAGGATTAACCCAAGTAACTTTTGAACATAATACTTAGACTATATGAAAGTATATGACAAACTATATTTGTCAGTTTAAGACAAAAGTAGCGATAAGCAAATATTGAACTGTTTCTCAAAGTGTTTCTGGTTTTTGACATGGTATGGGTTAGCAATTCTGAAACTGCTTCCTCTGCATTGCAGGATTGAGAAAATGAGTAAATATATTGAAGATGAGAGCCAGGTTTCCTATTGTTGAAGAAAGGAGTAATAAATATTGAAAGGGGGAAGACTAGAACAAATCCTGCTGTGCTAAAATGGATTGGGGATATCAGTATGAACTATAATTTAGTATATGGATTTATTACCCACATATTATGCATCGATGCATGTATGTATGTATATGTATTTTTTTTTTTTGTTCAGTCAACCGAAAGGGCCCAAAGCAAAGACACCCTAGTATCAATAAGCACGTGTAGCACCCAGATCTTGGTTTCTAAATACCATTCTCCACTAAAAGAACCTAGGGAACCAGAGCTCATTATTGTGCCAGAAAGCAAGGAAGTGCTAAAAAAAATGGTGGAAACATATCAAAAAAATATAAGAGCCAACTTGAGCATTAAAATAAATAATAATAATAGCAGAATATTCATGGAGTAAAATAAGAATAAATGAGTCCATCCTGATAAACATTAATAAATGAATGAATGAGAAAGGAAAGCTCTCCCTTATGGTAGACTACCAACTAATAAATATAAGCCAAAAGGTGGAGTTAGAAAATTATCATTTTGCACCCATCATAGTAATATCTCTTCAGCCGTGAATCATCACAAAAATTTGTGGGTGAAAGTTCAATGAAGAAAGGATAGTTATATAATCTCAAAGTATCCCCTTACAAATTGCTTACTGCAAAGGAAAAAAGTCACTTTACTGTGAATTACCTAGTGAACACTACCTCACACCTTAACCAACTAACTAAAGTTTATATCATTAATAAGTGGAATATATTGACATTACCAGTCTTCTGATATGATGTCCTTAAAAGGACACAATGTCGTTCCTGTGGTATTTCCACTAAACATAACTGAATCTAATCAGTTATGTTAGATTACATACAGATTGAGGGGTATCCTAAAAATAACTTCAGATAAAAAAGGACAAAAGATGTTTATGACAACTAAATGATGCTGGACTAGGCTCCAGACCAGGGGTAAAGAACATAGCTATAGAGAATACTATTAGAATAAATGGTGAAATTTGAATAAGGATTGTGAGTTAGATCAAAGTTTCCCAAATGTTCTTGGTTCAAGGTGCCCTTAGTGTCTCGATAATTTTTTCATGGGGTTCCTGAGCCAAAAAAAAAATCTAGTTCCAAACAACTTATTAAATATTTATGCCCTAAAAATTTAGTTGCCATTTGCAAAACTAATACAGATAAATTGAAAGAAAAATATTTTTATTTCATTCTTAAATAACCACAATTACTTACTAATGGGATTTCTGCAGCTACTGTGCACTGCACAACTTCTCAAACCTTGGAATCAGATTGGCCACGACCACACTTATTTCCTGCTCTACATTGATTTTTGCGCTGTACTTTTTATCACAAACACCAGAAAACCCAGCTTCCCAAATATATGACATATCCAAGGAATATGGCGCCATCTATTGTTAAAATTGTACATAACCTCGAGTGAGTAGTTTTGCATAGTTTTTCTTGCCTTGAGAATTTAGAATTAAAATATCGCAGATATCCCCTATGAATTCACTGTGGTGCTGTGGGGCACCCAGCGCACAGTTTGAGAACCACAGGATTAGATAATAGTGTTGTATCAATGTTACATTTCCTCATTTTGATACATATACTGTTGCTATGTAAGAGAATGTCCTTGTTCTTAGGAAATGAACATTGGAGTATTTATGAATAAAGAAAGATGTCTGCAAATTACTCTCAAATGACTTAGAAAAAAATGTGTGTATATTTGTGTATACATAGTTAGCACAACTGATATAGTAAATGAGCAAAATATTAACAATGAATCTGGATAAGTGGTATACAAGGTTTTATTTCCCCCTACTATTCTTGAAATTTTTGAAATTATTTCAAAATAAAGATTTCTAAAAGATGAAATACAATACTATATTTCGAGGTGTATATACATATGTAGTAAAACAACTTTTAAATGGGTGGAAATTAAAAGCACCAACTCAAATAGTTGCGATGCTTTGTAGAGTGGGAAGAGGGATGTACATTTGGGGAAGAATACACACAATATTGCTGATGTTTTATTTGTTAAGGTTAAGTGGTGGATACACAGATATTCATCACATTATTCTTAATATCTTTAAGTATGTCCAACATATTTCATAATTTATTTTAAATAATACATATCTAGAATCTTTCTTAATACATAAAGATAAAAAAACACGAGTAAATGAAAGTACATGGCTGTTGTTTATTGGGGATTACCACGTATTTCATGTACATTATCTCCTGTAACCCTTTCCACCACTCCATGCCCATGTCATGCCAACTTAATGTATAATAGGGCCGACTCCAGAGCTCACATTCCTAACCCCCATACCATATCTTCCAGCTCCATACACAGCTAATTCATGCTTCTCTTTCTTCTTTTTACCTTAGACTGGGAGAGAAAGCTAACCAACTTTCTAGCTTTTTCAATTTCAAACTAACTTAACACACCTAGTAAACAATGGCTGTACATATTCAAACCTTGAAAACATCAGTATGAAAAAACGGTAATAAATTTTAATCTTCAGCACATTTTACTGCTCTTATGCTCAATAGTATTATACCTAACCAGTCTTTAATAGTTGAAGATCTGACATTTTGCAATTGCTCTTCTACAATACCAGTTCTAATACCGGGTCAGAGCTGAACTATCAAAGAAACAGACGTTTATTGATTTATCAAATCATACTGAGAGATTAACATCTGGAAAATCAGTATAAATCCAATTCTTTTAAGCTTTAAACTATCAAAATGCTAACTAGGACTTATATTTCATATTTGTAAAGAATTTTAGAAGCTTCATTGAACTAAGTTATATTGTTGATTATGAAAACAATCCAAAATAAGCTATTTTCTTACAAAGCATTTACTGTTTAAAAATTAAATTTTAAAATTAAAATGCTTGAAAATCTAATTTAAAATAACTGTTACAAAATTTTGAACCTCTAGTCACTATCTTCCTGCAATGTATTAATGATGTTTAAAGCTATGTGAGAACAGAAGCAATGCTGCCTTTGCCCTCGTAATTTACCGGGAAATTGGCAGCCATTCTTTTTCAGGGTACTAAATAATCATTTGTCAAGTTCTATTTATCTTCTGTAACTACAGATATTGACTCAAAAAACTACAGTTCCTCTCAGACTGATTTCTATTCTAGCAGATGCTTTTCTTCTCATCGCTTGCAATCAGAATAGAGTGGTTATCTTAGAATTCATTATTATTCTACTGTTATATTATCAGCTAAAGGAAAAGTGAGAACAGAAGATGGGGTTAAATTTACATGAGTAGCAGCGACAGAAGGTAAACAGAGCACACAGCTACAACCACACACACTTGATAGAACTAAAAGAGTGTAAGAAACGTCTAGTCTGAGCTTTCCGCCTGCAGATGAGAACTATGTAATATAAGATCAAGGACTAAACTAAAACCTGTCTTGACTCCAAACGGACAACCTTTTTTTTTTAATGATAGGTACAAGATTCAGATCTTGCCTAATGGCCCTCTTCCAGAACCAAAGCCCGACTTCCCCACTTCCCTGGTTCCAGTTCTCAGGAGAAAGTCCTCTCAGGAAGCCCGAAGGGAAACATCATATTGGAAGATGGGTCAGTGGATCGGCCCATGGGTACTGAAGCATACACAAAAAGTACCCCAAAACGGACCGTGGTCTACTTCGAATATTTAGCGCCACTGGCCCTTGAACTAACCCATAATTCCAGCTACTTCCAGTCCGAGGATCTGCCCTGAATAGCCAATAAACTTCTACCACTCTGCTGCGAACCTAACAAATGTCTATGTCCTGTCGCCCCCTGAACACAAGGGAGTGCCCTCCCGGTAGAGTAATCTCAGCAACCTGCCGAAGCCACCTTCCTGCCGAGGGACGCAGCCCGGACTAAATCCCGCGACCCCAGAGAACAGCCTCCGGAGCCTGGCGATGACGTCACGCTGCCCCTTTCTAGCATCGCGAGACTCTCTCCTCCCTCACCCTGTTCCCTAAGCTCCCAGCTGCCCGCGCCCGCTACCAGACAGAGGCAGGCATGGCAAGCCGCGGATCCGGGGTGGTGACGAGAGTAGCAGTTCCGCCATTGGTCGAGGAAGCCTGAGGGACGGGCCAGCGTGGGGAGCAAGGAGAGACCAAGGCGGTGGCCCCGAGAGAGCCAGAGCAATGGAGGCCAACATACCGAAGCGGAAGGAGCCTGGCAAGTCCCTGCGTATCAAAGTCATCTCCATGGGCAACGCTGAAGTGGGAAAAGTGAGTACCGCGCTGGGAGGGGCGGGACCACAGCGCAGCGGAGCGACGTGGCGATTGGCTGGGAAGGCGGCCACTCAACAGCTTGGGACCCAGCCTCCTTCCCGCCCCTGAGCAGGCCTGGGTGTCCTGGGGGATGCGGCTCGGCGGGGAAAACTCTCCTAACCTTTTTGACCTTTGGGTTGCCCACTTCCGACACCTAAGAAGGTTTTCTAGTGGCTTCTAACCCTTGAATGTATCCCAAAGAGAGTAAGGAGGCCTGGGTCCTTATGTCAGATTGTTTTGCCTGGATACCATATTTGCGTTCTAGGTGACCCGTCCAGGACTCAGAGGTGGAGAAAAAAAGTTTAGTTACCCCCAGCAGAGCTGGGGAGCCGAAGGGAACTTACTGGGCCGTGTGTGAGGATGGGGATTTGTAAAATTTACTCCGCAGACGTGGAGGCCAGAATCTACATTTCATTTGTAAGAGAGCATAACTGATGCTGAAGGTGTTTCACAGGGTACGTGCAATGGATGTCAAGGAACCTGCATTATTTTGTTTTGTTCGTTTGTTTTGTTTTTATTTCTGGTAGTGTCACCACATCCATTATCTCAAAGAAGTCTTAGTTCCACTGCCTTTTTCTGTGCTGCTTCTACTGGCTGTCAGCTCTAAGCTCTCCCATAGTATGGGGGGAGGGAGGGCGAGAGGTGAATGGAGGTCTTTCCCCACATGAATTCTAAGACTGCCTCTTCTTCACCCAAATTGTCTCTCCTTCAGGGTAAATGGAAGCTGTTGGTTAAGAACCTTCCGAGGTCATCAAATCAGTGACTGAGACAGAATTAGAACCTGGGTGTTCACATTCATTGCAGTGCTCTCTTTCCATCATTATTTGCTGTCAAAACAACTCCCAGTAGGATCTACATGCCAAAAAAGCTGTTAATGGGAGTGTTTATGCCAGTGTCCTGCACATAGTTGATGCTCAGTAAATGTTTATTAGTGTCTTCTCTTTCCATTTAGTATTATCTTGTACTGTTTATGTATCTTTGTGTATGTGGGTATTAACATAGCTGAAAGTCTACAATTATTGAATGTCAGTTATGTGCCAGGCATTGAAAAGAAAAGAATAAAACCTCTAGAAGGTTATGTACTAAACTGGCTAAGTGAGTATGCTCACTTTTAAAATTTTACTATGCTTAATGGTGCAATGTTAGAAATAGCTTAAAATGCCCATTGTGTCACCACATTTATGTAATATGGTTCTAGATTTATTAGCCCATGCAATTAGACAAGGGAAAGAAATAACATACAAAATGCTGGAAAGGAGAAAGCAAAATTATCAGTATTTGTTAATGATATGATTGTTTATCTGGAAACCCAAAGAGAATTAACTGAAACGCTATTAGAAAAGACAAAATTAATATACAAAACTTTACAGCTTTACTATATCAAATTATAATTGTTTGGACTATATAATTGAAAAACTTTTTTTTTTTTTTTGCGGTACGCGGGCCTCTCACTGTTGTGGCCTCTCCTGTTGCAGAGCACAGGCTGCGGACGCGCAGGTTCAGCGGCCATGGCTCACGGGCCCAGCCGCTCTGTGGCACGTGGGATCTTCCCGGACCAGGGCACGAACCTGTGTCCCCTGCATCGGCAGGCAGACTCCCAACCACTGCGCCACCAGGGAAGCCCTGAAAAACTATTTTAATTTACAATAACAACCAAAATAAAGGGCCTAGGTTTAAACTTACGAAGAAATAGGGAGCACCTAGGACCTATATGAAAAACATTTCTACAAAGGGCCACAAAATTACTTAGACAGATGGAAAGATATACTTTCTTCTTAATTAGGATCACTCAATATTTTAGAGATGTCAGTTCTTTAAAATCATCTACAAATGTGATCCAGTTCCAGTTAAAACAGCAATACTGTTTTTTTTCTTCAGAACATAGTAAAAGGTACTAAAGTCCTTATGAAAAATTAAATGTGAGAATCAGCAAGAAAATTATGGAAAAGAAATGAGAGGAGACTAACACTACCAGATATTAAAACATATTTTAAAGTTACAGTCTTTTCCTATTGATACTGGAGAGGAAATATAGGGACATCAGTGGAACAGAATGGAGTCCAGAAATGAACCCAAACATATAAGGAAATTCAGTTTACAACAAATATAGTTAAACTGGGAAAGTAGGGACCATTTAGTAAACACTTTTACAACAACTTTCTACTATTTGGGGGTGGAGTGGATTCCTATTGAATGCCTTTCTCAAAGATAAATTTTTCACAGATAAAAGATTTAAATGTAATTTAAGAATTTTGCCTTAGTTATAAAAGTAATACATACTCATTTTAAAGAATTCGGAAAATATAGGAAGATATACAGATAAATAATTTCAAGTTAAAAATTAAGGCATGCCCTAGTAAATAATCCTTGCATCAAAGGGCAAATCAAAGCAAATGACAAAATAACTAGAAAGCAATGAAAGGAGAGAATGCATGCCAAAATCTTCAGGGCAAATTTAAAGCTGTAGTGAAGGGAAAATGCATTATCTTACTCATTTCTAAAAAAGGGAGATTAAAAACTAAAGGAACATAATAGTTGTACAACTTTGTGAATATGCCTAGAACCGCCGAATTGTACGCCTTAAAAGTATGAATATTATGGTATATTATGGTATGGAATTTTAAAAAGTAAAGGAACTTAAGACAGAGGAAAAAGGACACAAAATTCACCAAGAGAAAGAGAGAATTCCCTGGAAAGATTAATGAAAAAGAAAAATGCCTAAAATTTTATTTAAGAAAAATAGAGAAAGCAAAAAATTACAAGATTAATACTGAAAAGGAGACATAATCACATACTGGAAGAAACTGAAAGAAAGACTAGAGACTACTACATTCAGTTCTGTGGGAGCACATTTCAAAATGTAGAGGAAATGGAGGATTTCTTAGCTAAATATAAATTACCAAAATTGACTCAAAAAGTAGAAAACCCAAATGACCAGTCACTTAAGGAGAAGTTGGAAAAGCAATTAAAAGACTTACTATCCAAAAAGGTATCAGGATCAGATGGCTTCATGAACAAGGTTTATTTAAGCTCTAAATAACGCATAATTTCAGTTAAGTTATTCCAAGGCAAAGAAAAAGATGAACAGCACTCCAATTTATTTATGTAAAGTCATGATAACTTAAATAGCAAAACTTGATATAGTATCAGAAAAGAAAAGTATATACCATTTTTACATATACATACAGATGCATAATTCCTAAATATCCACAAATAGAATTCAGCAACATATCAAAACAATTTCACTATTAGCAAGTAGGGTTTATCCCACGGAGTGCAAACTTGGTTAAACATCAAGAAGTTAATCAACATAATTTGTTATATGAACTGATTACTAGAGAAAGTATTTTCTGTACTGTAAAAAAAAAAATGATATAATCAACCTAATAAACACTTTAAGCAAAATCAGAATAAAATGAAACTACTTAAATATGAAAAATAATGTTTTTTATTATTATTTTTAAAACAATAGTTATTGTTAACCAACAGCAAACATACCAAATGGTAAGTCCATTTCCTTTAAAATTAGATGCAGAAAAGGATACATACTATTTTCTTTTATTATTCAGCATTGTTTTAGAGGTTCTGGAGATGCAGTAAGAAAAAGGAGATTCCCAAGGGCTTAACTCCCTCATTGGGGGAATTTCTCTGTGGTCTTTGTTTATATCCAATTCAGCTTTCTGCATTGGCATCAGTTTACCCCAGAATCCCAGCCCAGTTCTCAGTGTCCTCTAGGATCTGATCCTGATGTTCTTACCATTGACTCTTCATATCAACCAACTCTGAAGACTGCCCTAATTCTAGATTTCCAGTTATAGTAAATATTTTCCTGTTAAGTCAGTTGAATTGGTTTCCCTTACTTGCAGTCAAAAGTACCCACATCGTACAGTATTATATATACTTCTCTGGTGTTTGCTTTCTCTCTCTCTTTTTTTTTTTAAATGACATCCAGGATTTATTTATTTATTTTATTTATTTATTTTTTGGCTGTGTTGGGTCTTCATTGCTGCGCACAGGCTGTCTCTAGTTGCAGCGAGCGGGGGCTACTCTTCATCGCAGTGCGCGGGCTTCTCATTGCAGTGGCTTCTCTTATTGTGGAGTGCGGGCTCTAGGCACATGGGCTTCAGTAGTTGCGGCATGTGGGCTCAGTAGTTGTGGCTCACGGGCTCTAGAGCACAGGCTCAGTAGTTGTGGTGCACAGGCTTAGTTGCTCCGTGGCATGTGGAATCTTCCCAGACCAGGGATCAAACCTGTGTCCCCTGCATTGACAGGGGGATTCTCAACCACTGCACCACCAGGGAAGTCCTGCTTTTTCTCTCTTAACAGTAGATTGTGGTGATTCCTCCAATTATCTGATATAGCTCCAATCACTCATTTTCATGGTTGCATAATAGTCCGTGACATGCGAGTATCCCCTCTATTAATGAGAATTCACTTGTTTCCCTTTTTCTCTGCTACAAACAATCTTGCTATAATACATTTCTATAGGTATATATATCCTTAAATACCTGGACTAGATTCCCAGGGGTAGAACTGCTGAGTTGAATAGCACATTTTAAAATTTTAGTAGCAATTGCCAATTGCTCTTCAAAAAGCTGTGTTTCTACCAGTAATATGCTGGTACATTTCCCCTAACTCCCTGCCAACACAGTATTGTCATTCTTTTGATTGCTACTGATCTGGTTAGTGAGAAGTAATTTCATTGTTACTTTAATTTGCATTTCACTGACCACAGATGAAGCTGAGCATCTTTTCAAATGCTTATTGAACATTTGGATTTGCTTTTCTGTGAATTGCTCAATTTATAGTCCCTGCCTATTTTTCTGTCGGATAATGTGTCTTTCTTACCAGTTTTTCTGGTTGGGGGACGTTAGAGTTATTAACTTTTTGCCGGTCATATGAGTTACAGATATTTGCCCCAGTATGTTGTCTTTTAATAGTTTTATATTTTACCATACAATTGATTTTATTATTATTTGTATATACTCAATTATGCCTATCTTTTTAAAATTGAAATATAGTTGGCGTATAATATTATGTTAGCTCCAGGTGTACTACATAGTGATTTGACATTTGCATATGTCATGAAATGATCACCACAAGTCTAGTAACCAGCTGTCCCCATACAAAGTTATTACAATATTATTGACTATATTCCTTATGCTGTATAACACATCCTAGTAGCTTACGTTTTGTAAGTGGAGGTTTGTACCTGTTAATCCCATTCATCTATTTCACTTCCCCATCCCCCGTACCCTCTGGCAACCACCCATTTGTTCTCTGTATCTATGAGTCTGTTTCTGTTTTGTTTGTTTGCTTTGTTTTTTAGATTCTACATATAAGTGAGATCATATGCTAGTTGTCTTTCTTTGACTTATTTCACTTAGCATAATTCCCTCTAGAATTCATTCATGTTTTCACAAATGGTAAGGTTTCATTTTTTTAAAATAGCTGAGTAATATTCCATTTTTATATGTCACATCTTCTTTATCCATTCGTCTACGGATGGACACTTAGGTTGCTTCCATATCTTGGCTATTGTAAATAATGCTGCAATGAACATTGGGGTGCATATATTTTTTCGAATTGGTGTTTTTGTTTTCTTCAGGTATATACCCACAGGTGAAATTGCTGGATCATATGGTAGTTCTATTTTATTTTTTTTAGGAACCACCATACTGTTTTCCATGTGGCTGCACCAATTTACAATCCCACCAGCATTGCACGAGGGTTCCTTTTTTTTCACATCTTCTCTAACACTTGTCATTTATTGTCTTTTTGATGATAGACATTCTGACAGGTGTAAAAGGTGATATCTCATTGTGGTTTTGATTTGCATTTCCCTAATGATTAGTGGTGCTGAGCGTCTTTTTCATGTGCCTGTTGACCATCTGTATGTCTTCTTTGGAAAAATGTCTATTCAGATCCTCTGCCCATTTTTTTATTGGGTTTTTTTGATGTTGAGTTGTCTGTGTTCTTTCTATATTTTGAATATTAACCCCTTATCAGATATATCGTTTGCAAGTATATTCTCTCAGTCAGTAGGCTACCTTTTCATTTTGTTGATAGTTTCCTTTGCTGTGCAAAAGCTTTTTAGTTTGATGTAGCCCCATTTGTTTATTTTTACTTTTGTCTCTCTTGCCTGAAAAGACAGATCCAAAAAAATTTTGCTAAGACTGATGTCAAAGAGTGTACTACCTATGTTTTCTTCTAGGAGTTTTATGGTTTCAGGACTTAGATTTAAGTCTTTAATCCATTTTGACTTTATTTTTGTATATGGTGTGAGAAAGTAGTCCAGTTGATTCTTTTACATATAGCTGTCCAGTTTTCCCAACACCATTTATTGAAGGGGGTGTGTTTTACCATTATATATTCTTCCCTCTTTGTCATTGATTAATTGACCATATAAGTGTGGGTTTGTTTCTGGGCTCTCTATTCTGTTCCATTGATATATGTGTCTGTTTTTGTGTCAATAACCTACTGTTTTGATTACTGTCATTTTGTAGTATAGCTTGAAATCAGGGGGTATGATACCTCCAGCTTTGTTCTTTTTTCAAGATTGCTTTGGCTATGCCTGTCTTTTTTTTTTTTTTTTTCTTTATTGGAGTATGGTTGCTTTACAATGTTGTGTTAGCCTCCACTGCACAACAAAATGAATCAGCCATACACATACAGATTATGCCTGTCTTTTATGGTTTCTGGGTTTTCTTTCTTGGTTGAAAAGGTTTCCCTAAGGTTGTACATATATTGCACATTTTCTTCTGAAATTTTTATTGTTTTATTTTTAAATGCTTAAATCATAAACTTATCTGTAATTTATTTTTGTATATAGGGAAATTCAGGGCCCAACTTAATTTTTTTCCTGATGGATATGCAATTATGCCAGTAACATTTTACTAAATAGATTTTTTTTTCCCATTGACTTTAAATATCACCTTTGTCACTTTTAAAATTTTTATATATAATGGGATCTATTTCTGAGCTCTCTGCTCTGTTCTACTGACCTACTTGTCTATTCTTATGCCAGTATAATACTCTCTCAGTTTCAGACTGTATTTTAATATTTGTCAATACAAATTCCCACCTCTTTCTACTGCCCTGCCCCTTTCCTGTTTTTCATACTTGGATTAGTTCTTCTCAGATAACTGTTCTTTCATATGAATTTTAGGGTAATTCTATTAGGCAAAAAAAAGATTCAAACCTTAAGATTATTTTTTCAAAACTTAAGATTTTAATTGGTTAAGATTTTAATTGGGACTGCATTAAAAAAGTACCTAAAAAATCTATTTAAGAAAATAGAGAAAGCAAAAAAGTCTCTCTATATTTATGTTATTTAACTTAGTTTATAAGATCCTAAGGTCCGGGAACCCTGTCTCTTTGGTTATAGGGAGTGGTTATTCATACCATTAATTAAATGTGAATCTCTTTATTAGGGCTAGTGTTTAAATAGTGTACTGGAATTAAAGGACTTCCAGGTCCCTTAATCTCATGAATAATTTAGAAAAAGGCTGTATTTATTATTCTAGGATATTGTGAGAGAAAACATTTGAGAAGTGCTTTCAACCTGTAAAGTGTTTTTTAAAAGTATAGCCTCTTAGCAGTAGTCACTCCAAAGAAGTTTTTCCTTCAGTTCACAATGAGCTTATTAAGTACTTTTTAAAGCAACTGTCCTATTTAATATAGATTGACGTTCATCAGGAAAGTATTTGAGCAGAATAAGCTTCATGACCAGCACTTCAAGTAAATTATGTTTCATGAGTGCTAAGGATCGCCATTAACGTACAAGTCATTTTAATTCAGTTTTTCATTGGCACTGAGCTAATTGCTCAGATATAAAGTTATAAGATATAAAGAAGTAAAATACTGGTGCTTGCCCTCAAGTAGTTTACTGTCTAGCTGAAGAAGTAAGATAAATGTGCACATGTGAAAAGATAACAAGGCAGTGAATAATTGATAACTATTACATTATATATGTATATATACATTTATATACATATATAGTATATGTACTGTATACACATATAGTATATAAAAAGTGTTAGAGAAGTTCAGATGTAGGCAAGATCTCTTATAACCTGGAAGCTCAGAGTTTGCACTGGACCTTAAAGGATAAGTAAGATTTGGAAAGAAGGGAGAAAGCTCTTTCCAAGTAGAGAGAAAAGTAATGACAAAAGTCAGGCCTGAAAAAAAAAAAAAAAAAAAGTCAGGCCTGGGAGTTTTGCAGAAATGGAGGGTTTATATTCGAAGGGTTTAGACAGAAAGACAGATTAGGGCCAGATTATGGAGGATCTTGAATAACGGACAAAGGAATTTGGATGCTGAACTCTTGGCAGTGAGAAGCCACTGAAGATTTTTGAGTTAGGGAAGTGAAATAACATTAGTGGTATGCAGTGCTGATTGAAGTTGGGAGGGAAAGGGAACATAAAGACCAATAAAGAATTTCCTGTAGTTGTAGTTGTACAGAAGTAGATGATGAAGACTTAAACCAGAATGGTACCAGTGGGAATTGGAGTGAGGAGAAAGATGGAAGAAACATTCAAAAGAAGATTTAGAGAGACTCAGAATCAAACGTGACTTTAATAATTTAATACCCTGTAATTGGGAAAATGGTGGTTTTATTAACAGAACTAGGATGTGAGCAGGATTTGCTGTTTTTATGTATAAGATTAGTTCATTTTTGGGTATTTTGAGTTTGTGGAACAGTGAGTGGGGCATCTAAGTACAAATTAGTCTGGTAGATATTTGGAGATGTGGATCTGGTCTGGGGAGGGAGGTCAAGGTAGACACATATTTTGGTATTATTATTAAAAATATACGAGCAGAAGAGGTCTGCAAAAGAAAAGAGAAGGACTTCCCTGGTGGCTCAGTGATTAAGAATCCGCCTGCCAATGCAGGGGACATGGAGTCAATCCCTGGTCCGGGAAGATCCCACATGCCGCTGAGCAGCTAAGCCCGTGCGCCACAACTGCTGAGCCTGCGCTCTAGAGCTGGGGAGCCACAACTACTGAGCCCATGTGCCACAACTACTGAAGCCCTCGTGCCTAGAGCCCGTGCTCCACAACAAGAGAAGCCACCACAAGGAGAAAACCACGCACCACAAGAAGAGTAGCCCCTACTCGCTGCAACTAGAGAAAGCCCACATGCAGCAATGAAGACCCAACACAGCCAAAAATAAATAAATAAATAATAATAATTTATTAAAAAAAAAAAGAAAAGAGAACAAGGATTGAACACTAAACTGAAAACATACCCATATTTGGTATTAAGGGAAGAATTTTTAAATAATTTTTCTTTAAAATCTTCACCTTTAGTATTTGTTTCAGTTATTTTATAGTTTTGGCTTTTGAAAAAGCTTTGTGTCTCGTGGTGAATGAAGAAACCATAATGAAGAAATGTGCTTATTTTGTATACGTTCCCAGAGTGTCTTTACTAAAAGCATGTATTTTTACCTTTTTAGAGCTGTATTATAAAGCGATACTGTGAGAAAAGATTTGTGTCTAAATACCTTGCAACAATTGGAATTGACTATGGAGTCACAAAGTGAGTACATATATTCTTTCCTTGGGCTTGCAAATTACATAGAAATTCAGAACCCTTCTAAACTGATCTGTCTTGAAATGGAGAGTCTGAAGATAAACTGGGACACATAAGAATGAGACCTTTACAGATAGTAGTAATCACATCATTTGTTCATCATGGAGTACCTTCTGTTTGCCAGGCTTCGTGTGGGGTGTAGGGTCTGGTGATGAGCAAGTCTGCACGAAGCCTGCCTGGCAGATGTAGCTTTTCAGGAAGCATGTTTCTATATAAGCAGGTCTCGTTAGCAGGTATATTTTTAGAGAATTTTGAAATATTCTCTCCCAAAAGCCTAAATATTATGTGGAAAATTTTCTATCAGAGAACTTCCTTTTATGATCTTTACATCCTATTAGAATCCAGCAAAAATGATCTGGGAAGAGTAAAATTAGGTATAAATGGGGATTTATTTGGAGATGAATCAAGGGTGGGTTGAGCTTGGGGAGATAGGGTCACATTAACAGGAAATTACACTGGGGGAAAGTAGAATTGGGGTAGACAGCACATCCCCAAAGGTGGAATTTTAGGTGCTCACTGTTCAGACCCCAACCTGCCCCTTCCCTTCTCTCTTATCTCATTCTTTTACACACTTTACTCTCCACCCATGCTGAATTTGTGCCATCATACTTTCCTATCTCAGTGCCATCATTCATTCTGTCCACCTGAAATGTCCTTTCCCCTCATCTCTCCACCTGTCGATCTCCTCAAGGTATAAAGTGTAACTGTTCCCATATGGCTTTCTGAACAGCTCCTTTATCAGTCAGGACTCATTTTAGTTGAAAATGACAGAAATATTAAAATTCTCTGCTATTCATGGGTCTTAGCATAAATTGTCTTGTGTTATCGTTTGTATATGTTTAATGTCTCCTGCTAGATTTAAAGCTCCATTAAGAAGGGGCTATTAGTATAAATTATCTCCAAGTGCCTGGTACAGTGCTTATACATAGTCGATACTCAATAAATAATTATTGTTAGGTAAGATGATACATCTGAAGAGGAAGTTTGCAACATTAGAATATGAGGGCAACATTCAAGAAGGTAGACTAAAGTGTAGGGTGTATCTATACTTCAGGGCACAGGATTTCATCAGTTATATGGTAGGATATCCTATTCAAGGCAGTTTTGTTTTGAATCCATGTTAAGTAGCTAATTTATTCATTTAAGAAATAAGAGTTACCGTGTTATGCCCTAGAACTGTGGTTTATTCAACAGACTACAGTCATCTCTCAATATCCAAGGGATGTTGGTTCCAGGATCCCCTGTGGATGCCAAAATCTGCAGATGTTCAAGTCCCTTATATAAAATAGTGTAGTATTTGCATGTAACCTATGCACATCCTCTCAATACTTTAAATCATCTCTATAATACCTAATACAATATATCAATAAATAGTTTTAAATACAGTGTTAATGCTATGTAAATATATAGTTGCCACCTTGTGGCAAATTCAAGTTTTGCTTTTTAGAACTTTCTGGAATTTTTTTCTGAATATTTTTGATCCAAATTTAGTCGAATCCATGGATACAGAGCCTTCCGTAAGGCTGACTGTATTGTTTCTGGTTGATTTTTTATTTTTATTTTTTGTCTTATGGTGAGGAGGAGAATATGATTGACAGAAACCCAACTCAAGCCAAAAAAAAATTCAGTTCACATAATCCAATTATAAGGATGTAGCTGGGCCTCAGAGATCGCTGGAACCAGGGAGAGAATATAACCTGGTCTTTTCATGACGTGTTTCTCTCTACCTTTTGGCTCCTACTCCACAGCTGCTGGTAGCTCTCAAGTTTACCAAAACTAATCACAAATTTAAAAAATACCAGGTAAGGTTTTGATTGTCCAGGTGGAGATAGGTGCCTTTCCCCAGCTCAGTTAACTGTGGCCAGCAGAGTGGCATCAAAAAAGAAGATGGAAGAACCCATTTAAACCACAGTTGGGAGAAGAAGGGTACTCTTTTGGGCAGTCAAAACAATAGATTCGTATATGTATAGCTGATTCACTTTGTTATAAAGCAGAAACTAACACACCATTGTAAAGCAATTATACTCCAATAAAAATGTTAAAAGACAAAACAAAACAAAAATAGATTCCCACTCCATCCTTCAGATTTCAGTATACTTAAGAATTAGTTGTAGAGTTTGTGAAAATGAATATTCCTAAGGCCCACCCACTAAGATTCTGATTCACGGGATCTGAGGTGGGGCACAGGACTACATTTTAAACACCCTCCCCATATTTCCATATAATGATGCAGGTGGTCTTCAGGCCACAATTTAGGAAAGCAAGCACTGGCTTGAGGTAATGAATTACCATTTTTTTCAAGGTAGTTTCCTCTGTCAGACTTCTGAATTAAATTGACCTCTTTTGAGTTTCAATTTGTGAACACATTTGTGTTACTTCCTGATTTTATAAACTTCAGTTCCATCCCTTCTCAGCTGCTATCTGGCAAAACTTTCTAATATAAATTGTTACACGAGATCTAATGCAGATGCTCTCAAACTCTGTTGTTGTTTTGTTTTGCTGTTCTCACACTGTCTTTTGTAAGATGGATCCTGATTTCACAGATGTTAAAATGAAAACAAATTTGCATCTTAGAATTGATGAAATATGGCAGAGAATTCAGGAATGAAGAAATCATGATGATTAGTAGTTACTTTGATTGAAATATATAAGTAATATAAAACAACTGTAGGAATTATGGTTTCAGAAAAGAAAGTGGAAAAAAAAGTGAAAAAAAAGTAATAGAGGATATTATAAACTTGGACAGGGAACAATAATCATAAATAAGCCAGGAGGTAGTATAGAAACAATGGGAGCAGGTGCTGCTGTCCTTGTAGTCCATGGGAGGGACTCTTATCAATGCTGTCTAAACTGAAACATGCTACTTAAAAAAACATAACTTTAATCTGTTAATTTATTGCTAATAATCTCCATTTTTAACCTTACAGGAATGTTTTTAGGAAATACTGTTTCTGTAGCAAAGAGCATTTATATTTAAAGCTCAATAATTCCTCCCAGTTTACATCAGTTTCTTTTTTTTTTCTTTTGTTAAATTCAGTGAGATGTAAATTTTACGCTTTTAAATTAATATAATCCCAATTTTATAAAAATATTTATGTCTATCAGTCTTATCTATGTACACAAAGAAGTCTACAGTAATGTTCATCTATATTAATGAAGGTTTTTCTTCTGGGTGGTAAGATTTGGGATAACTTTCATCTTTCTACTTTTCTTTAGTGTTTGAATTATTTATGAAGTTTCATTCATTCATTTTCCAATAGTGATTTTAATTTTTTTTTTGTATGTGAACATTCATAGAAGCTATATTTCTAGTAGCGCCAAGTTAGAAACAACTCAACTGTCCATCAACAGATTAATGGATAAACAAACTGTGGCATATTCATGTGATGGAGTGCTACTCAGCAACGAGAGGAACAAACTATTCATATATGCAGCAACATAGATAAACCCTAAAATAATAATGTTGAGTAAAAGAAGGTAGACAAAAAAGTGAACACACGGTATGATTCCACATATATCCAATTCTAGAAAAAGTAAACTGACCTAATAGTGACTGACAGCAGATCAGTGGTTGGCTAAGCAGGGCAGGAAGGGCAGGAAGGAGGGGTTTCAAAGGGGCCCAAGGAAACGAGTGATACGTTCATTGTCTTGACTGTGGTGATGGCTTCACAGGCGTAGACATATGTCAAACTCATCAAATTATATACTTTAAACATGCGCAGCTTACTGTACATCAATTATACTAAAGTAAAGCTGTCCTAAAGAAGGAGGAGGAGGGAAGGTGGCAGCCCTTGGCCCCGTGGTGGAGACCAGTCACTCCTCTGCTCTCCTGGTTGGGTGCAGATGTGAGTGTGGGGTTTATCTACAGAATCTTGTCTCCTCTGCCATCCAGGTATTCTTTACCTACACAGCTGTGTCTCCCCCAGTTGTTCCAGGTTTCTCAAAGGCAGGGCAGTGCCTTCTGTGTCCAGCCTCTCCTGGGGTTGACCATTCTAGTCTGGTCACATATTTGCAGAGATGGGCAGCCAAGATAGGGAGGTTCTGTAACATCTGGTGCGTGGGCTCTGCTGCTTCAGAGGGCAGAAATGGGGCCACACAGGAGCCACAGGGACCGCATGCCAGGTCAGCACCTTTGCTGGGCAGCTTGCCCTCGGTTTGCCCTAACACTACTGAGTGTGGGCGGGGAGACGACTCCACACCCTTCTTTCCAGATAAGAAAACGAGGCCCAGAGTCCTGGGGTGAGGACCGAGGTGAAAAAAGAATGGAAACGGCCTCCCGAAGGAGGCTGCCTGCAGTCACGCACAATCCTTCAAGGGTCCCGCGGCCTGCCCCATTACTCTGTCAGCCATCCCCAACCAGCCGCCTTTGCTATAGAAACAGTAATAGTGATTTTTCTTTAAAAAAATAAAAGGACTGGAAGCAAGTATACTGTGATGTTAACAGTAGTTAATTCTATCATGAATGGTTGTTACTTCCCTTTTTGTTCTCTTCTGTATTTCCAAATTTCTGAAAACAAATTGACTATTGTTCTTGCTCAGATGAAGGGCATAGGAAAATTAAACAATCAACATTAATAATATACATCTTTATACTGTTTATTTTATACTATTTATTGTACTGCATGGTAACCAAGCATAACCAGTAGTAATTACGATGTCTTACTAAGTGAAGTAAAACATTTTGTTTTCCTTCATCTTGCTCCTACTGTCCCTAATCCATTTTTTTTTTTAGCACCACAGTAATAGCTACTATTTGTTTGTTACGGGGTGTGGACTGAAGTGTCGAGGTAAGGTGAGGCTAAATGAGGGTGTTTATTCCAAGTGAGTTCAGGGTTCTTAAAACAGGAGCCACCTGCCAGGTTGTGACTCCTGTGGTAAAGATTATCTGGAATCAAGAAGAGGCACTAAGAAAGTACCTCTTTTAAATTTCATACACATAACCTTTTGAAATTCAAAGCGACATAAATGATATTAATATGAATACAGAAGCCATGACCTTCTTTGGGATTGTTTGCATTTGAACATTTCAGGGTACAAGTCAGAGACAGAGAAATCAAAGTTAACATCTTCGATATGGCTGGACATCCCTTCTTCTACGAGGTAAGAAAGACTTTTTGAGAAAACCTATATCCAGTATTGTCAGTGGGTTGAAGGAAAGATCCCGAATTACCGAACAACCAGTATTCAAGTCATGTGTAAAAATAGGTAAATTTAGCTGGTGTTTGTGGCTTCCCTTCAGAGCTTTACCTTAATGGATATCTGTTGGTCTTCTGTGCTGTCCCCTTAAATAGTGGTAGGAAATTTTGTTGCTAATGTTTCAAACACTTAGATAAGACATTTTAACCTTCAAAGGACTGTTGCTTTTTACTTTGTGCCTTAGCCCAGAATGTGAAAAGATAATTACATAGGTATAGGAACTTAGGAATTCAGAAATGAACCCTTTGTAGCAGTGTTCTAGGGCGATTTTCCAGTGCACTTCTCAGTCATGTGTGCTCTCTCCCCAGAAGAAACGAAAGCAGCCTCACTTGGTTTACTTTCATCTGCTTATCAGTCCTAAGTAGTCTCAAAATCAATCTCATGGCCTTTATCTTTTGTTTTTCCTTCCTTGGGTTTTTCATTTATTTCCTCCCTTCTGCTTGCTTTGGGTTTACTCTACTCTTCTTGTTCTAGGTTCTTGAGGTGGGAGCTTAGATTATTGATTTGAGACTTTCTTTTCTAATGTATGCATTTAGTATTATAAATTCCCCTCTCAGTACTATGTAGCTGTATCCCACAAGTTTTGATATGTTGTATTTTCATTTTCATCTCATTCATTCAGCTTTTTAAAAAAATTTCCCTTGAGATTTTCTGTTTGACCTGTGGATTATTTAGAAGTGTGTTGTTTAGTTTCCAAGTGTTAGAAATCTTCCTGTTATCTTTCTGTTATTGATTTCTAGTTTGATTTCATTGTGATCAGAGAACACACTATATGATTTCAATTTTTAAAAATTTGTTGAGGTTTCTTTTTCATGGCCCAGGACGTGGTCTATCTTGGTATATGTTACATGGGTGCTTGAAAAGAATGTATATTCTGCTACTGTTGGATAAAGTGTTCTATAAATATTTATTAGAGCCTGTTGGTCGGTGGTGTTGTTGAGTTCCTTTATATCCTTGCTGAATTTCTGTTTAGTTCTGTCAGTTGCTAAAAGAGGGGTTTTGAAGTTTCCAACATTAATTGTGGATTTGTCTGTTTCTCCTTTTAGTTCTATTGATTTTTGCTTCACATATTTTGTAGCTCTCTTGTTTGGTGCATATACATTTAGGGTTGCTATGCCTTCATTATATAATTTTATTATTATATCCTGTCCCCCCTGTGTCTCTGGTAATTTTCTTTCTAATGTCTATTTTATCTGATATTAATATAGACATTTCTGCTTTCCTTTGATTAATATTTGCATGATACATCTTTTTCTATCCTTGCACTTTCAGCCTGCTTATATCATTATATTTGAAGTGATAAGACAATACATAGTTCAATCATGTTTTTTAATGTATTATGCCAATTTCTGTCCTTAGATCACCTACTCTTACGTAGTTATTGATATGTTAGCGTTTAAGTTTATTATTTTTGTTTGTTTGTTTTCCATTTTTTAAAAAAATGAATTTATTTATTTATTTTTGGCTGCTTTGGGTCTTCGTTGCTGCCCACGGGCTTTCTCTAGTTGTGGTGAGCGGGGGCTACTCTTCGTTGCGGTGCATGGGCTTCTCATTGTGGTGGCTTCTCCTGTTGTGGAGCACGGGCTCTAGACACGCGGGCTTCAGTTGTTGTGGCACGTGGGCTCAGTAGTTGTGGCTTGTGAGCTCTAGAGCACCGGCTCAGTAGTTGTGGTGCACAGGCTTAGTTGCTCTGTGGCATGTGGGATCTTCCTGGACCAGGGCTCAAACCTGTCCCCTGCATTGGCAGGTGGATTCTTAACCACTGTGCCACCAGGGAAGCCCTTGTTTTCCATTTTTCATTTCTGTTTTCTTTTTCCTGCCCTCCTGTGGGTTACTTGAACATTTTTTGAATTCCATTTTGATTTGTCAAGTTTTTTTTAATAAATTTATTTATTTTATTTATTTTATTTTTGGCTGCGTTGGGTCTTCGTTGCCGCGTGCAGGCTTTCTCTAGTTGTGGCGAGTGGGGGCTACTCTTCGTTGCGGTGCGTGAACTTCTCATTGCAGTGGCTTCTCTTGTTGCGGAGCGCGGGCTCTAGGCACGTGGGCTTCAGTAGTTGCGGCTCGTGGGTTAGTTGCTCCGCGGCACGTGGGATCTTCCTGGACCAGGCATTGAACCCATGTTCCCTGCATTGGCAGGTGGATTCTTAACCACTGTGCTACCAGGGAAGCCCCTCTATAGTGTTTTTGAGTAAATCTTTCTGCATAGCTTTATTAGTGGATACTCTAGTTATTACATAAGTTATCACAGGCTTCTGGTGGTGTTACTTTAACAGTTTGAGTGGAGTGTAGAAACTTTTCCTTCTTTTACGCCCCTTTATCCTCTCCCATTTATAATATAATTGTCTTAAAATTTTTCTCTAAGTATATTAGAAGCACAACAGTGTTTAATTTTTGCTTAACTGTCAAACATAATTTAGAAAACTTAAGAGAGAAGGAAAGCATATTGAATTCACCGTATTTTTACTTACTCTGTTCTTTCATCCTTTGTTATGTTCCAGGGTTCCTTCTTTTATCATTTCCTTTCTGTGTGGAGGACTCCTTTAGCCATTCTTTTAGTGTAGGTCTGCTGGCAACAGATTCTCTTAGTTTTCCTTGATTAAGAATGTTTTGGTTTCTCCTTTGGCCCTGGAGAATTTTTTTTTTGCAGGTTATGGGATTCTGGTTTGATATTGTTACCAAACCAAACTTGGGTCCACTCACCTGTGCGCAGTAAATCCAATTCTACTGACAATAGGTTGTTGTGAAGGAAAGTACAGCAGTTATTGCAGGGTGCCAAGCAGGTAGTCCCGGACAGCTAATGCTGGGGAAAAAAAAACCCCGAACTCCCCGAAGGATTTCAGCAAAGCATTTTTAAAAGCAAGGGCGCCCCCCTCCAAATCCCCCACCCCCCCACCCCCCCCACCCCCCCACCCCCGCACAGGGTATGTGATTGGCTTGTGCACAATTCTCTGATTGGTTGATGGTGGGATAACAGGGCAGAATAATAGGAATTAACATTATCAATCCTTCGGGCGCCAGTAGGTCTGGGGGCCTTTGTGCTCATGATCATCAAGTAATTAATTTCTTCCATTGGTGGTTTTAGCATCTGTAAAACAACTCAGGAAGTGTGCATCAGATACCATTATCTAGGTACTTCAGAGAGGAGGTACAGCAGAGGATATGGGGGAGGGGACTGTCCTGAAAAGTCCCCATGGTGTCCTGCTCGGTTACAATTTTTCTTTTTTTTCAACACTTCTTTCCTCTGGCCTCATGGTTTCTGATGAAAAATCTGCTGTCATTTGAAATGGTTTTATCCCCCATTTTTTTTTTTAACATTGTCAATACTTTTTTATATGAGATCAGGTCCATTTCATCTTAAACTTAGAAACTTCTGCTGTAAAATTGTCTCAACTCTGCATTTAAGAAAGAGCAGTTTTTTAAACATTGTATCTCATGGGAAAATAGTACATATCACAGAAAACGTCCTACTTTGCTGTTTTCTCTAATTTCTCTTGAGCACCATGCAAAGTTACTTCATGTTATATGAGAATCATTTCTCCTCTTACGATAATATTCCTCTTCTCTACTTAGATTCCCTTATCATTTGCGGTTTTGAGGCCACCTCTTGTACTCACTGAGCCCCTTAATCCCCTATAATCTCACCACTCAGGGAAGAAGTGGGGCTTCTGAGGAATGGGATATTTATTGGGAAGGTTCACTTATTTAGGTTCGGAGAGGTGTCATTTTTTTCTCTGACCGCTTTCATGATATTTTTCCTTTGTCTTTAATTTTTACAGGTTTAATTATGTCTTTTGGCATGGATTTCTTTGAGTTTTTCCTGTTTGGGGTTTTCTCAGCTTGAATCTGTAGGTTTATGCCTCCTGCCAAATTTGGGAAGTTTTCATCCATTATTTCTCTTTAAGTACTTTTCAGCCCCACCACGTTTCTCCTCTCCTTTCAGGACTCTGATCTTATTATAGTCTCACAGGTCCCTGAGGCTCTGTTTTTTTTCTTTTTTCTTTTTTCTTTTTCTTTTCTTTCCTTATTTTAGTTTATTTTCTCTCTGTTGTTCAGATTAGGTCATTATTGTTTTGCCTTCCATTTCACTGATTCTTTCCACTGTCTCCTCCATTCTGCTCTTGAGCCCAACTATAATACTAGGCTTTTTATTTCATTCATTCTATTTTTCAGTAATTTATTTTTCTAAAATTTCCACTCAGCCTTTGCTTGAGTGGGTGGGAGTGGTGAGACAGAGCTTTTCTGAGGTGTCAGGCTGAAGTAGAGTGGTTATCATCTTTCCTGATCCTTCACTAAAGAGAGCAGGCTTTTGTTAGGCTTTTATTGGTCTGTACCCATTGGCATTTCCAGGTTGTACTTCTGCTCTAAGGTTTGGATACATGAGGCAAAAGAAAACCCAGGGAACTCACTGCTGTGTCATTCCTCAGGTCCTGAGGTACCTAGCTTGTCTGCCTTCTCCTTCCCACCTTCCAGAATCTTCTTTTTGTTTGTTTCTTTTGTTTTTTTGGGATTTTTCTTTGGTTTCTTTTGGCCGTGCCATGTGGCATGCGGGATCTTAGTTCTCCGAGCAGGGATTGAACCCGTGCTTCCTGCAGTGGAAGCGTGGAGTCTTAACTGCTGGACCGCCAGGGAAGTCTCTGTATGTTTTATATATAGCATCCTGGATTTTTACTTGTACTTAGCAGAAGGCATAGGGAAAAGCACATGTACTCCATCTTACCACAGGAAACGTAACTTTTAATGGCTATATAATCTTCCATCTTGTGAATATACCCAAATATTTAGGTTAAATGAATTCCTTTCAAATGTGAAGCCTTACAGTGGATTAAATCAATTTTACAAGTGTAGAATATTGTCAGTGAAAAAGGAATGGAGGCTCTAGGTGACCAAAGTTTGACGTAGATATTAACTACCAGAAATGCTAACATAAATCTTAGATTACACCAAAGTCATGTAAGTGGAAAGTTAGAAGATGCCTGAGAATTATGTGGTCCAGACTTCTGTCATTGCAGGATTTCTTTCTGTAGCATCCCTGATTGATGGCCATCATTCATTCACCAGATAACAGTATGCCAGTTTCTATGCTGCACACTGAAAATACACAGCCCCAGTTTTCATGACACATAATTATGTCAGAGAAGACACATGGTAAACAAAGGACAGAATGCTTGGGAGCATTTAATACCCACATCTAGCTTATCTGGAAGGTCAGGAAATCCTGTTGAAGGAAGCAACATTTAAACTGAGTCTTGATGGAGAAGTAAGAATTATGTAGGTTGGTGGGAATCCAGGGACCGTATAATACACAGGACAGTTTTGAGTGGTGCAGACTGTTAAGTTTGGAGAATGAGTATGTCTAATGATAGGGTCTCACTACTTCTTGAGTTAATCTTTTACAGAGTTAAAAACTCTACATTAACAACTTCTCTGTTATGAAGGCTGCCTTCCTTTGAATTTGCTACTGATTCTGGCCTTGTTTTTGAGGCAACATAGCCTGAGTCTGTGCTTCTACAAGAGAACCTTCCTAATATTTGTTAATCTGCACCTTTCCAGGTAAAACATTTTTTCTTCCTGCCACAGCTAGACCAGTCAGCATCCTGTGTGGATAACCTCTAGGTAGCTGATAGGGAGCTGAGAACTGAACACAACATTCCAGATATTGTCTAACTAGTGAAAAAGCCTGAGCGTTCTGTTACTTCTATCATTAGACACTAGACGCTTATTAATGCAGCCGAAAATTGCAATAGCTACTTTTTTAGCAGCTCACAAAAATAGAAGTATAATTAATAGAAGCACCTTGAAATCACCACTTCTGAAGTACCTTTTCTCCAAAATAGCCTTGATCTCTCCTTTTTGGTCAAGTATTTGCTGTCTGTAGCTCAAACCCTCCTATTTGACGAGACCAAAGCCATCACCTTCTTTCTAAGCCCTAAACTGACCAAAGTACACCTTTGCCCAGCACACACCTAGTGAAGCATCCACAGTCATTCTCAAGGCGTCTGGCTTCCTCAAATCCTTAGCGTCTGTCCTCCATTGACGCTTCCATTGTCACCAGTCCGTGTGACAGTTTTACCCAAAGGGCCTGCTGAGAAAAGACAGTCTGCTTAGTGTGTCAGATAGCAATCTCGGAGGAAAGTGTCAGAGAGGGGACTCCCAAGAGAATGATGGCCTGTATTTTACCACGAGTCTTGCTTCCACTCGTGCACACAGCTGAATTCTGGGGTTTATTGGGATGAGTTAGTGGGTCTATTAAAACTTTCTGAGGCCTGAGTGATATTAAACTAACAGCTCTCTCTAACCTACAAGCTAGAAAGTTTGCCATCTCTGCTTTAAAATTAAATAATTCCAGTTCCCTTAGCATCCTATTTAATTAAACTTCAGATGCGGCAAGTCTGCCAGGACTACAGTAGAAAGCTGTTTGGGGAGGTAAGAATAATGGAACTCTAGGGACCACTGAGGCATCAGCTTTGACCTTTCCATTTTACAGAAACTAAGACTTGAGGTAATAAAGTCACTCAAGATGACAGCTAGTTGCTGAACCCAAACTTGAACTTGAGTCCCTTGAAAGAGAAATCCATTGAGCTCATTTAATTCTCTTTCTACACACAAATCTCCCTCTGAACAGCATGATCTGATTTTGGAATTCTTTTCCCTTTTGGCCTCTACTTTGGTTCTCTACTATAGCACATTCAGCCATTTGATTATACAAATACTTATACCTGCTAGGCCCAGGGGGTGACACAAAGATATGTTCCTTCATGTCGCTTACAGTCTAGTGGGGAAGACAGCTGGATATGCTACTAACTATGAAACTAGACAGGAAGTGACATGAGTGCTATTAAAAGTACAGAATGCTGTGGTATTCCAAGGGACATAGAGATTGCATTCTGTTTTGCAGGTGGAGGGGATTAGATGGTGAGAAAGGGGGAAGAAGAAGCTACATGAAAGATACAGCATTATAGCTAGATCTTAGAAAATGAAAGATGAAGAGGTATCCATTTCCAGGTGGAGTTAGGAAGGCATAGGACAGGTTTGGGGAATGAGAGATTATCCAGTTTGAAGTACAGGGAACAGGAGGGGGATCAAGCTGGGAAGTTGGTGGAGGACTGATCAGATGCTGTTAATATCAATTAAAAGAGTTTGAACTTTGGAGGGTGGGCAGTAGGGAAACAATGAAGAATTTTTGAGCCGGGGCTTTAAAAAGATACATATGCACAATATATAATGTTGCTAGGGAGATTGCTTAGAAGACTCTTGGCAGTTGTGCAGTCAAGAGATAATGTTGGCAATGAAAATGGAAAGGAAGTGACAGTGCAAGAAGCATGGCAGAGGCGGCTTCTACAGAACTGTTTGAATCTGCTGGGCAAAGAAGAGCAGCAGAGGCTAACACCAGGCTTTCAACCTGAGTGGCTCAGCGAGGGGTGTGCTGCTTTCATCACTAGACGTTCAAGAGAAGGAAAAGTTTAGGAAGGAATGAATTGGAGGGTTTCCTGTTGTGCAGATGGAATCTGAGTTTCCAACAGGACATTCAGCTGGAAGTCTAGAGCTCACTGGAAATGTGGGTCTAGAAGTGCTGATGAAAGGACTCAGCTTGGAGGTTCTCACAGTTGAAACCGCACAAGTGGTTGATTTTGCTGAGTTGGGAGGAAGGATAACAAAGAAGGGATGAGGGCCCAGGACAGGGTTTGGAATTGTGGCGGCAGACTGGAGTGGGAGCAATGGAGAGAAGAGGAGTCGGTGGAAGAGAGATCAGTTAAGAACCGGGAGAATGTGGTGTGTGGGAGCCCAGGCAGCAGGAGTTTCTAGACAGAAGGGAAAACTCTATTTAACTCCTGCAGGAGGGCTAAGGGCCATGAGTACTGAGGGTAGAAGACAACTTCCTGGTCTTCATCACATTAAATTCGTTCCAATTTTGTTGGTTTTGATTTTAGGGGATAGCTTTCTATGTTTATATAAATTAAGAGGCACTTACATTCTTGGTCCAGGTGTCTCTCTATGCTCAGAAACCTATAGACACTTCATGCCAGATGTGTGAGAGATGTCTTCATTCTTACTACATATCCAGTGTGAGTCTGAGTACTTACTGGAATTTTCTGGAAAGAACATATAATACATGGCCTCTGTCAGGATTCTTACTGGAATTTTGGACTGAAAACCCCAGTCTGTCAGTGTTGTTCCTTATCTGCCTAACCTGTCACGTTAGCGCCTCTACCACTTTATTGCGCCCTGTACGTCATGTTGCCTCTTCCCAGAATTGAAGATATGCCCCAGAGGTCAGTTGCCTTTTTTTTTCCAAAGGAACATTTATTTATTTATCTATTTTTGGCTGCGTTGGGTCTTCGTTGCTGTGCGCGGGCTTTCTCTAGTTGCGGCGAGCGGGGGCTACTCTTCGTTGCAGTGCACGGGCTTCTCATTGTGGTGGCTTCTCTTGTTGTGGAGTACAGGCTCTGGGCACGCGCGCTTCAGTTGTGGCATGTGGGCTGTAGAAACACAGGCTCAGTAGTTGTGGCACACGGGCTTAGTTGCTCCACGGCATGTGGGATCTTCCCAGACTAGGGCTCGAACCCATGTCCCCTGCATTGGCAGGCGGATTCTTAACCACTGCACCACCAGGGAAGTCCTCAGTTGCCATTTTTAATAAGAACATCAAAGGAGGACAGTCAGAATGAATGCAAGGAAGGAAAGGAGAAGGTGCTGATACACATTGTTTTCCAGGCACTATTTAGGTGCTCTGCCTTCATTATCTCATTTAATCCTCATAATAACCCTGTGAAGTAAGTAGTGTTATCCCCATTTTACAGATGAGGAAACTGAGATGCAGAGAGGTTATGTGACTTGCCCAAGATCACACAACTAGTAAGTAAGTGTAAACCCAGATCTGACTCCAGAGCCCATGCTCTTTTCCACTGCATCACACAGACACTCAGAGTTTGGAGTTCTAGAGTTGCTATAGAGACCCAAGAGTCATAGGGAGGTTCTGCCTAGCATCCTGGGGGAAGCCAGCTTTGGGATGTGATATATAAATGGCTGTACCTACTGCTGATACTTGTGTCATTTTTTGCCTTAAGTTCTTTTTAATTATGCATTCACCTTCCTAGTTCTCCTTAAGAAGAATGCTATATAATTTGTGTTCTTCTAAAGGCCTACTAACAACAATGAAAGATTGATCGCCTCTGGGGAGTGGAACTGGAGGTGAGGAGGGTCGGGGCAGGAGGCCGTCAGTTCCATCACAAGTCTTTCTATACTAAGAGACTTTTAAAATTGATTTTATAAAAAGCCCTCCAAAGGCCAGTAGTAACAATTAGAAAACACTATGGATACACAAAAGAACACACTTTGCTAAGTCAATGACTGTGAGATATACTTTTATAAAATCATAATACCTACATTTTGTGCACCTGTTCTTTTATGTAAAGGTTCGTAATGAGTTTTACAAGGACACACAGGGTGTGATACTGGTCTATGATGTTGGGCAGAAAGATTCCTTTGATGCCCTTGATGCATGGCTGGCAGAAATGAAGCAAGATCTTGGACCTCATGGAAACATGGAAAATATTGTATTTGCAGTGTGTGCCAACAAGGTAACTGCTTTGGAAATGGTATGCTTAACTTTCTAGGTTCATTATGGGAAGAGTGTGGCTGAGTTTTGGGGAATAAATAAAAAGAAAAAAATTCTGCAATCTGTAATACAGGAATCAACAGCTTTTCAAAACAAAGGTCCCTAAAACAAAAACAATTAAAAAATAAAGCCTGGCATATCAGGATTTTTATCCTTTTTTTTCCACTGGTGCTATACTTGGGGAGGATATTGGTGACTGAGCAGGAGAGGTGGAGCCTAATAATAACACTCTGACCTGATTGGAGGAGGGGAAGCAATTAGGTGAAATGTGGACTGTGGAAAGGTGTGAAGGGCAGACCATGGCCCTCAGGCGTGGCAGATGTGATGAAGCCACCTTTCACAGAAGGTGAGCAGCAGCAGTGTTCTCAAAGGAGAATGCTGGTATCAGGCACTTGTGGTTTTGCCACAGAAAATCAGTCCACATTCACTATAAGTAATTTTTTAATCTTTTTTGTTCCTGATAATTTTATATGCTAGTGCTGGGGTTCACTTAAGAAGAGTTTTTGCCTCAGCAAAGGATTGACAGAGACCTACTGGGCCTATTCTAGTGGGACAAGGTTGGAATCTTCTCTCCCCCTGCCCCCAACTTTTAATTTCAGATCGACTGTGCTAAGCACCGCTGTGTTGATGAAAGTGAAGGACGTCTTTGGGCTGAAAGCAAAGGGTTCCTGTACTTCGAAACTTCGGCTCAAACTGGAGAAGGAATCAGTGAGATGTTCCAGGTAACCTGGCATTTTATTGTTCTAGAGTTTGTGTCAAGGCTGACCATACCAAATTTTAGTGTAAATTATGAGAAGCAAAATAGTAATAGGAATTTCTCATTAGAATAAGCTTTCTTTTCCGAAGCTAGTAAGAAAGAAAGAATGGGAGAGAGAGGGAGAGAATGAGTGTGTGTGTATGTGTGATATTTGTCTGCTGTCTGTTTTAGACCAGATCTACCTGCTCATCAGAATTACTTGGGGAAATTCTTCAAAATACAAATTGCTGGGCTCCAGACCTACCAGAAGCTTAATGTTTTGATGGAGCTGAGGAACCTGTATTTTGAAAAATCTCTATAGGTGATCCTGATGATCATCAAGTTTAACAACACTTATTATATACTTACTTAAATGGGACAAAGATTTTCTTTAAAACCACCTTTGGTTACATGTGTATGCATAATCAAATGAAGGCACTACTTTGGCAAAATTGCCTTGCCATAGCTAATATAATCCTATATCGTAGCCCCTGGGGGTACAGTTAGAGACCAGGAGACTATCATTGTAGAATCCAGCCAGTCATACGTAAAAGTTCGGTCTCACCGATCACGTAGGCAATAGAAGGATGGACTAACATGGCAACCTGAATAGATGGTCATTTTTTAGGATTTAATAATCTAGAATAATTTTAAGGGGGGAGACTACCTAAACAACAGATTATAGTCAACTCCTTTTTAAAAAAAATTTTTTTTTCTTTTTAAAGAAAGGAATTAATTTTTGGCTGCTTTGGGTCTTTGTTGCTACGTGCGGGCTTTCTGTAGTTGTGGTGAGCGGGGACTACTCTTTGAGGTGCTTGGGCTTCTTATTGCGGTAGCTTCTCTTGTGGAGCACGGGCTCTAGGCATGCGGGCTTCAGTAGTTGTGGCTTGTGGGCTCTAGAGCACAGGCTCAGTAGTGGCACAGGGGCTTAGTTGCTTCATGGCATGTGGGATCTTCCCGGACCAGGGCTCAAACCCATGTCCCCTGCATTGGCAGGCAGATTCTTTTTTTTTTTAGGTAAGAAGTGGATTTTATTTATTTATTTATTTTTGGACTGCGTTGGGCCTTCATTGCTGTGCACAGGCTTTCTCTAGTTGTAGCAAGTGGGGATTACTCTTCGTTGCGGTGCGCAGGCTTCTCACTGTGGTGGCTTCTCTTGTTGCAGAGCATGGGCTCTAGGTGTGCAGGCTTCAGTAGTTGCAGCACACGGGTTCAGTAGTTGTGGCACGCGGGCCCTAGAGCACATGGGCTTCAGTAGTTGCTGCACGTGGGCTCAGTCGTTGCGGCTCGCGGGCTCTAGGGCGTGCGGGCTTCAGTAGTCGTGGCTCGCAGGTTCTAGAGTGCAGTCTCAGTAGTTGTGGCGCACAGGCTTAGTTGCTCCACAGCATGTGGGATATTCCCGCACTAGGGATTGAACCCATGTCCCCTGCATTGGCAGGCATATTCTTAACAACTGCGCCACCAGGGAAGTCCTAAAGTAGATTTATTTAGAGAGAAGCACTCTCCACAGACAGAGTGTGGGCCATCTCAGAAGGTGAGAGCGACCTTGGGAGAAACACACTTCACAGACAGTGTGTGGGCCATCTCAGAAGGTGAGAAAGGCTGGCAGGCAGATTCTTAACCACTATGCCACCAGGGAAGTTCAGTCAACTCTTAATTATAGATACATTTGAAAGTAAGTGGTGTCATGAATAATGCATTTTTTCTTATGAATATATCTGATATTTTGGGAATTTTTAGCATTTCAAATAATGTAGCTATACTATAAAGAGTTGTTCTTAATTATCAAGTGGGATTTTATTTAATCTTTTGTGCTGAATTTCCTTCTAACAAGATGTCACCCCTTCTACTAGAAGACAGGTTTTATCCTTGGCTGACAGGCTGAATTGGGCATCAGTAGCGTCTATTTCAAGACCAAATAAGTTGATATTGGTTTGCCACTTTTCTATTCTTTTGAATACATAGACTATATAGGTACATAGTTTGTACCTATATGTATGCAATCATGATACTTAACCATTTAAATTAAATTAACCAATTAAACTTCTGGAGAAGTTTACATGCTTCACTCATATGAGACTCTTAACAATGTGTGGCAGGTATCATTCTCATTTCAGATATGAGGACATCAAAGAGTAGTAGTGATTTGTCCAAGAAGTATAAATAACTGTTAGAGATTAACTTTCTTTCAGCACTTTGAAGACACTGGTTCATTCTCTTCTGGCCTCTGTTGTGTCCCATGAGATGTTAGCACCTGTTCTTACTCTTATTCCTTTATATATAATGTGTTCTTTTTTTCCTCCAGCTACTTTCAAGAGTTTATCTTTGATTTTCAGCAGTTGTGCTATGTGCCTAGGTGTAGTTCTCTTTATATTTATCTTACTTGGGGTTTGTTGATTTTCTTGGATTGGTAAGCAGGTGTTTTTCATCAAATATGGGAATTTTTTTTTAAACCGTTATTTTTTCCAATTTTTTTTGGCCCTATTTTCACTCTCTTTTCCTTCTGGGACTCCAATTATGTATATATTAGACCATTTTGTTTTTTCCCATAGTCCTTGAGACTGTTTATTTTTCTTCCATTTTCCTCTGTTTTTCAGATTGCATAGTCTCTATTGATCTGATTTCAATCTGCTGTTAAATCTACCAAGTGAAGTTTTCAATTCACTACTTTTCAGTTGTAGAATTTGCATTTTGTTCTTTTGTGTAGTTCCAGTTCTTTGCTGAGATTCTCTATTTACTCATTTTGAACATATTTTTCTTTATCTCTTTGAAATAGTTATAATAGCAGCTTTACAGTCTTTGTCCAATATCTGAACCATCTTGGGTTCAGTTTCTATGGACTGCTTTTTTCTTGACTATGGATCACATTTTTGTTTCTTTGTATGAGTAGTGATTTTTGATTTAACACCAGACATTGTAGACAATACATTATAGAGACTCTAGATTTGTTTATTTGCCTCAGAAGAATGTTGGTTTTGTTTCAGCAGGCAGTTCAGTTATTGGCAGATTACATTGAACTTGTATAGGCTTGACTTTTTGCTTTAATAGCAAGGATCTGAAGGAAACCCAAAGTGTTTCCCAAGCCCTTCTAATTTGGCAGGACTCAGCCTGCAAATTCTGTCCCCCTTGCAGATCTTGTCGTTCTTGGTTTTAGGTTTTGTTAGAATGAATCTAACTCGTAAGGCAAAGCCTTTCTGTGGTGTCTCAGCTAGATGCTAGGGGTATTAATGAGATGTTAAGGCAGTCTCTCTCCTCTAACAAGGCCAAATTCTGGTGTCCCCAGGATGGCTCTTCCCCTTAGTAGTCAGTTCCCACCACTAGCCAGTTCTGTTCTCAACCCCTTAGTAGCTATTATCTGATAAGCCTCAGGTGATCTCATCCTATGTATTTATAGCCTAGCCCTCAGCTACAAACTAGTAGGGAACCCTCACATGGACTTCTGGGGCCCAACTCTGCACAATTCCCTCCTATCCAAGGCCCTGCTCCACAGATTCTAGCCACTTCAGCATCCTCAAGCTCTCACCTCTACCTCCTTAGCTCAATGGGACTTTGTGTCTGCTCAGACTCTGGCTTTCTGTGACAGGGTCAGGAAATGGACTCCAGGTAGAAGACCAAGGAGCAGTCTTGCCCTTGCTGTTGTCCACTACCTGAAAAGAGTTACCTCATATATTTGTTCACTTTTATAGTAGTTTATGGCAGGAGGTTCAGTCCAGTACCCATTACTCCAACATGGCTGGCACTCAGACAAGGAATTTGAACAGACTTTTGACTTCAGTTCTAGCATTCTCTATATCACCACAGCTAGCCTTCTGTAATATTATGTGTTATGAGTAAATGCTTGTGCCCTCAAAAATCTGTGAGTGTTTATATTTTAGGTTAACTTACAGACTAGAAGAAAACCTTATTGATACGTAGCACAAGCAAACATTTGTGAACTATGATCCCTTTTAGGTTGCTTTTATTTTTTTAGATTAATCTTGGGTAGAACTAACGGATAGTCTTTAAAAAAAAGGGTAACAGTATAATAAACTATTCTGTAAGTACTTAGAAGTAGTGCATTCCTGCTGGTTCAATTTAATCAATACTTTCTTTGTTTCCTATATATTTAATAGACACTTTATGTCAGGAAGGAACTTGGTTTTATCTTAGCTGTTAACACAGAGCAGTATTAAGATAGACTAAAACTAAGTTAACACTTCTCTTGTCTTGGTATCTAATGGCTTTTCCTTTGACACCCCTTTTCACATGTCAAGGCTTCTTGTTTAGGTTGCGAAATTGATTAGCTAATACTGGAGATAAGAAAGAGGAGTCAAAGAGAAGGATAAAAGTTTTAGATGATAATAGGCACTATAGAAATATCTGGAAAAAAAAGAGGAAGAGATTAAAAAAGAAATGGAGAGATGAGGAGATAAGTCAATTTAAAAGCAGCCATAGTGTATTAAATTAGTCTTTTGAGTGAAGTTATTCAACAACAATAATAGTGCATAGAGCATGAAATATGAGCAGGATCAAAAATAGTTTTCACTTTGAAAAACATTATAAAAATAGGAAAAGAATATGAACAGTTTACAGAACAAGAAAAGACTGATAAGCAAATGAAAAGATACTCAATTGCACGTATAATTAAAGAAATGAAATAAAAACTGTGAGATACACATCAGCTTGGCAAAAGTGAAGATGTATGATAATGCCCAGTGTTGACAAGGGTGTGGGGAAATAGGCACTCCCATACACAGTGATGGGAGTATAAACTGGTATAACCTTTTTGTATGAAAGTTGTCAAAATCAAAAAGTAAAATGCACATACACTTTTATTCAGTAGTTATTCTTTTAGGAATTTATCCCAAAGCAGTATTCCCACAAGTGTGCAGAGATATATACACATAAAAAAATATTCACTAAAGCACTGTTTATGAAAAAACCTAGAAACAATTGACCTGTCCAAGAATAGGGAGTGGGTTAAATAAATTATGGTATAGTCACACAGTAGAATACTGAACCGTCATTTAAAAGGAGGAATTGGGGAGGGAAGGGTAAGCTGGGACGAGGTGAGAGAGTGGCATGGACATATATACACTACCAAATGTAAAATAGATAGCTAGTGGGAGGCAGCCGCATAGCACAGGGATATCAGCTCGGTGCTTGGTGACCACCTAGAGGGGTGGGACAGGGAGAGTGGAAGGGAGACGCAAGAGGGAGGGGATAAGGGGATATATGTGTACATATAGCTGATTCATTTTGTTATACAGCAGCAACTAACACAACATTGTAAAGCAATTATACTCCAATAAAGATGTAAAAGAAAAAACCTAAACGAAAGAAGGAAGAAAGTGTCTATATGCAGCTAGAGAAAGGTTCCAAGATTTATTATTATGTGAAAAAAAAATGCAGGGTGCTAAGCAGTGTGTTTAGTCTGCTCTCTTTTATGTAAATGCTTAGGGTTTGGATGTGTGTATGGACTGGGTACTGATAGAAAATTATTCTGGAAGGATACTGAAATAATATATTAATAATGGTTACCTCAAGGAGAGGAACTTGAGGGGTAGGGAGACAGTTTTCATTTTACACTTTTTCCTACTATTTGAATTTTTCTAACAATATTCATGTACTAGTTTTTAATTTCAAGTGTGGTTATCTGAGAGTAGGATTATAAGCCATTGAAATTTTATTCCTTATCCTTACTGTGTGCTTAAATATATATATATACACATATATGTATGTATAGTATGAAAGAAAAACATCTTCCAAAGTACGTTTGCTTTATTGTGAATTTTAAGTTACTGGACTATATTAAAATTCTTTAAGTTGATGGTTAGAAGGAATTCCTATTTTCTCAAAATCAGTTCTCCTCTGGGATGTGTTTTCTTTTTGCAGACCTTTTATGTATCCATAGTTGATTTATGTGAAAACGGCGGGAAACGTCCTATCACAAATAGCAGTGCTAGTTTCACCAAAGAACAAGCAGACAGCATTCGCAGAATTCGAAATAGTAAAGATAGTTGGGACATGTTGGGAGTCAAACCTGGGGCCTCAAGGTAAGCAGTGCTCTCAGATATTAGTGCTGCCTTCTGTTATAGAAAAAGACTCAATCATCAGAATATAGTGCGATATCGTCTTGTAATTGGCTAGAAATATGAAGATGTGTGGAAGTATCTTAGATTACTTAATAATGCTCCTTCACTGAATTAAGTGAATACCAAAGGGAGAAAACAGAGGGCACAACTGCTTACTGTGGGAACTATGTGGTTTGTATATTATATAAGTACCTTCTGAAATTATGTGCTCTGCTTTTGTTGACTAAGAGCCTTGAAGCTAATGTAACCTCAAAAGAAAAAAAAAAAGAATTCTTAAATCATAGAATTTTAGAGAAGGAAAGAGTGTTAGCAATCAACCTGTCCAAACATTTCATTTCATAGGTGGGAAAACTGGGACTCATTGAGACTAAAAACAGAGTCAAGGACCTCAGGAGTTAGTGGTAGAATTGGTTCTTGACCCTGAGCACTGTGTGTCTGCCTGTCTCTGTCTCTTTCTATCTCTGTCAAAAATCCTGCTAGTTCCTCGTCTGTGTGTGTTGATATTAAATTATTTTATTTTATCCAAAATAATTATTTGGGGGCTTCCCTGGTGGCACAGTGGTTGAGAGTCCGCCTGCCGATGCAGGGGACACGGGTTCGTGCCCCGGTCCGGGAAGATCCCACATGCCGCGGAGCGGCTAGGCCCGTGAGCCATGGCCGCTGAGCCTGCGCGTCCGGAGCCTGTGCTCCGCAACGGGAGAGGCCACAACAGTGAGAGGGCTGTGTAAAAAAACAAAAACCAAAATAATTATTTGGGAGAAAAGGCAATACAATCACTACTCTTTGTGAAAGAATAAATCATTATCCAACATGATTATATAACTTTTCCCCCCAGTTTTATTGAAATATAAATGATATACAGTACTGTATGAGTTTAAGGTGTACAGCATAATGATTTGACTTACATATATTGTGAAATGACGACCACAGTAAGTTTAATTACCATCCACCATCTCATATCGATACCAAAAAAAATGTTTTTTCCTTGTGATTAGAACTCTTGGAATCTACTCTCTTAACAACTTTCAATTGTTATATAACTTTTAATGCTATAATAATACTGTTACTATACGTATTATTAGAGTTCTCAGACCTTTTTATTTTGCACTGTAGCTTTCCTCCCCTTTCTACTTTTTCACCTTGATTCCCACAAAAGAAAAAGTAGCTCTTGAAATCGCCTTGTCAGCGTCAAGAGCATTAAGTATCTCCTCCATTTTGGTCTCATAGCATACCTTTGAGTCCAGAAGGAAAGAGGGAACGGGAAAAGGGAGACAGTTATTGGTCTCCCTGGACTTGCCAGGCATTACTGAGGAGCTGTTAAACACCTGAAGGAATTCAGATGACCTCATAGCACAAAATTAATTGGTGGCTTTTAAATGTCCTTTTAGACTTCCACAGTCACATCCTAAATTCTTCCATTTCATCTCCAAGGGATATTGGCTCTATAACTAAGAAACTATTACTTACTAATTAACTTAGAACAATAATCATTAGGGAAAAAGAAACTTTTGGTTTCTTACTTATTCATTGTGGTTAACTGGAATCTCCCAAAATTTACAGGGCCTCCATAATTTCCATATCCTTAACCAATATAACATGTTCTTTTCTTACCTTTGTTCCTCTAGGTCTATCAAACTAATTTGTATGGCATGAGCACGTTTGGGCAAAACCTAAAAACATTTATTTTATTTTATCTTTTAAATACACCTTTATTTTATTTTTTGGCCGTGCCGTGCGGCATGCGAGATCTTAGTTCCCTGACCAGGGATCGAACCCGTGCCCCCTGCATTGGAAGCATGGAGTCTTAACCACTAGACCACCAGGGAATTCCCTAAAAACATTTTTTTTAAGTTATAGAGAGTTTTAATGTTTGTTCAGTGCTATGTTTACTATTCTTGAACTTTAAGAAAAATCTTCTTCAGTAGAATTAATATATTTTTTACACACCTGACTCAATATTGTTTCTCTAAAATTTTCCTTGAAAGTTTCTCCTGCTATCCAGAATTCTTGAAAGGCATCAGGCCTAACCACTAACCCCATATGGACATGTTTCCTCGGGAAGCAGAGTGGCTAGAGGGGCCCAACCCAAGACTCACTCATGGGAAAGAGAGAGGATGCTGTTACTGCCTCAAGGACAGAGAGTCTTAGGGAGAATGTGATTCTTATTAGCTAATATCGAAATTATCTATGTAGAAAAGCTACATGAGAGGTAAAACAAGAAAATTCAGGACTCCTCTAAGATCAGAAAGCAGAAAAAGCCTTAGAACGTATGCCTATGACATGGACAGCTGTTAACATAGCCCTATGACCTCAGTCTCCCCAAGCTGACACGTAAGATATCACATATGCACAAATAATATGTAACATTCAAGTAGAAAAATATACAATGCAAAGTGAGTATACAAACAAACATGATCAGATATCACATCCAAGATATCAAAGACCATCTCCCTGATTTGGAGAGCCAGACTAGAAGTCCTTCTGATAAAGAATAAAGGAGATTTGGGGAAGTACCAAATCCAGGCTTATAAGTTAACAAGAACCTTGAATTACAAAAGGAATTCAAAAGGGAAGTGGGAAATAAAACTATCTGGTAGAGACAGAGCCAGACTCTGACCAGGGGAGTGGCTGGGCACTTGAAAGCCTCTCAGAGGCCTGACACCTGAGGATATGAAGAGCGGGGAGAATTGCAGGGCCAGGTGGTCTCCAGCCCCTACCCCAGCAGTCCCTGCTCCTTAGAGGTCTCTCCTGGGGCTTCCTGGTCTTTGGTGAAACACTGATCGTACTGCTCCTTTCCTCTCTAGATAACGTTAAATTCTCTCTTGTTTCTTCTTTGGTCTCAGGGAGCTCACTGTAACTGTCAGGTACCCCTTTCCAGTGGCTCTTTCTTGGTCAGTGGTGCCACCATCTTCCCCAAGGCCTTAGATTCCCCATGACCCTGGAACTCATTTCAGCCCTTTTTCTCATGTCTTCTCCACCCCTATACCCAGCTCATCACCTGCTTCTGCCAGGACTTTGTTTCTGTTACCTCTTTTGCCTTCCCTTGTTGGCTTCCACAAACACCTTAATCTAAACCCTTATATTCATGCTTGGGTTATTGTAACAACCTCCTACCTGTCTCCTAACTTCCAAAAACAGCTTTCCCAGCACCATTTTGTCATGAAACACCTACTGTTAAAAATCCAACTTTTTTGTTGTTTTGCCTTCAAGGCCCTTCACTTACTGACCCCTGCTTCCTGGCCAAGTTTGTTTCTTGTTACTTCCCAGTGCAGTTTCCTCCTGGAACTGCATGCGGGCTCCCTTCCTGGCCTCTGCCGGTTCTCTCCCTGCTGCTCCGTATTCCCCACCACTGTGTCAATCCCTGAACCTAACCTTCTTCCAGAACCCTCCTCCAGGGGGCCTGCCCTGATGGCCCCTGTCCTCATTGCTTCCGTCCGCAAATGCCGAGTGCCTGTGAAGTGCCGAGTACTATTTTCATCTGATCATGTTTGTTTGTATACTCACTTTGCGTTGTGTATTTTTCTACTTGAATGTTACATATTATTTGTGCATTGTTTGTTTCCTAGTTCTTTAGTCCCGCCTTTGAGAAAGGGTAACATTTATTTGGGATATGCTTACTGTAAGAGATATTATGATATCCAAACAGCTAAAATGCAGTGGGTGGAGGGTGGGGGCTGACCTCGATACTGACTTAGAGCTTTGCTTTTCCTCGTAGAGATGAAGTCAACAAAGCATATCGGAAACTTGCTGTGCTGCTTCACCCTGACAAGTGTGTAGCACCTGGTAGTGAAGATGCCTTCAAAGCCGTTGTGAATGCCCGAACAGCCCTCCTGAAAAACATCAAATAGAAGGTAGAAAAAAAAAGACAAGTGTGGGCCTCGAGTCCAAACAGACTTTCCCTAGAGGTAAAGTAGCCAACATGGGTTTTTCCTTCACAGAATCTTACAGCTCTTTTCACTCATGTGCTGTCATTTGTAAATCAGTAATTCGGGTGCCTGTTACCATGCCATAGACATTTTGCAGAGATGAAGTGAAGAGAACCAAGCGCCACTTATACACTACCGTTCATTTCCTACTTCTGAATGATATAAGAGATTTTTCTCATGAGTTTGTTAGCTCTGTCAGTGTAGCATCCCTTAGGCACTTTGCTCAGGAAAGTCCATGAGGTTTCTGGAAGGAGGATAGGAGGATCCTTTCACTTTTTCTTTTTACAAACATTCATCATCAGAGAAGAAAACAAAAATGGAAGCAGACATAGCAGAATCCCCGAAAGTGTGGTGACCTCACAAGCAAGTTGCCCCTTTTACAGTGAGTTTCTTAGGTAGTATTATAAGCATCAATCTATAGTTAATGAACTCTTGGCAGCCCTTTGGAAGAGAAACGAGGTGATACAATTCTGAACTGAGCAGCCCTTTTGTGACGTTCACTCTGTTCCCCTTCTCCAGCCACCAGGGGGAGAGACCAGCCAGTCCTAAGAGAGCAAAGACAGTGACGGCGGCCGCAAGTTCTGGTACACTGGCTGCTGCTAGTCCTGGCCCTGAATCTGAGGCCTCTCGCTGGCCATGGAAGTGGGTGCTGGTAGCTCTAGGGAGCATCATCGCCTAGGAATCAGGAGTCAGACTCCAAGACAGTAGTGCCTGCAGGTCACACTAGATTGAGCACACATGCCTAGAGGGCACGGCCGGCCTGGCTCAGGCATGTTTGATGCCTAGGAGAGCCTCCATGTGAGGCTTGTGCCTTCTTTGTTTCTACATCACGTTCTGCATCACAGCAGGTGGGAAAGGCAGGGGTGCCGGGCCTCCTCTTCACTTCCTCATCAGTGTTAGTTCCCTCTCTCTTCCCTCTTCTCTTCCTGTCCAATCTGCTGCCATTTCTCTTTTCTTGAATCCGTGCCTTCCGGCTCTTGACTCCTCCATCCTCCTGTGCAGCCTTCACCTGGGCCTGGTTGACCAGAGACAAGTATGGATCCTTTGGGTGGTGGACAGAGAGATCTTAAGGCCTGTGTGAGAAGAACCTCTGTTACTTTTGCCTGGGTTACAAATTTCTGATTAGTAATATTTTAAAGCTACAGATGATGAAAATTAATTTCACATGGAGAAATACATTCTCCTGCTGTAGTATCTTCCTCAGTATCCAAGGGATGGATGAAGAGCAAGTGTGAGGACCAGCCTTTCTTCCAGAGCTTACAGAGCCAGTGCCACTGCTTGGCTCGTCACACCATCACTCTCATGTTACTCAGATTTTTAGCTGTGACCAGGCTGCACTAATTGGGGCTTCAAAGTATATAAAACACTACTGTCTGTGAATTTTAAACAGCTATTCCATATTGGTCGCCAAGGAGCATTCACCTTACCCCGGAGAAGAAAAGCCGCTTCCGTTTAACTCAAGCCCACTGCAGCCTTCTGGGCTCTTCCCTGCTCCAGAGCAGCTTTGCTTCGTGTGGCTGCCCTTGCGCTGCACTGAGCTGGTCGTCAGGAAACCAGAGCATTGTTTTCTAGTATGAATTTTCATCTCGGTGATATTGAATGCTTTTTTTTTTTCTATAAGTTGAGATACGAGTATGATTTCTTGTGGGGTTTAGCTAGGGGCCTGTAGAACTCCAGCCCAAATTTCTTCGGGGCCTAAATCTTGCTTAAGGCCTTCATCATGCCTAAAGTAATTAAACATAGATCTGTTCTTACAGTAGGACTTAGGAGGGTCATATTTATGAGGGACTGTGCATGGTGGTGTCAGCCCAAATTGACATGACAGGTCACTGAGTATGTGGCCCTGGGTAAAACCTGGTGCCAGTTTTCATCATTGTTATCAAACACTAGATTGGCCACCTTATTCAACTACATGGTGCAGGTGAGCAATTATAGCAGAGAGAGTTCTTTAGTGCTTCCATTCATATCCTTATATAATGAGTGACTTGTTGAAATTTAGCCTGATCTTGATTTGTAGGTCTTGAGACTCAGTTCCCAGCACCTTGATTATTAATGTTAAGGATGGCCATGTACTACTTCATTTATGTAAAAGAAAGTTAAGCTTCAGGGTCCTAGGATTTTTCTGATTTCCATAATCCTTGAGTAGAATATCAAGAAGTAATGAAGCCTGATCTGCAATGAAAAGTAACTTCATACAAAATTTTACAGACCTCTGTGCATTAATTTAAATTCTTGGTGCAAATATGTACTTTGCAGTTCAACCTTATTAAAATTCTTCAGCCAGTTAGGATTGCACAACACATCAGTGAGAGTAATAACTAGCAGAATAATTTCAATGGCTAAAAAAATTTTTATAGAAAGTCATGTTTTTCGAAAAAGAATAAAAAGTTCGAACAGCTATTATTCAAGAAAAGCCATTTCTTCTGCATCTGAGTCACCAAAAATGAACACTTATAAAACTTGTTAGAAATACCTGCCGGCTTTTGAAATTAATTGTCCAACCTACCTAAGAACTTTAAAATATACCCTCCTTTTGTTCCTCTGTTCCTCTTTCCTGCCTCCTTTTGAATTGATATTCTCAACTGTCAACATTTCTTTTACTTCAGCACTGTCATTTTATTTCTTCACATAAATGTGTGCCCAGTAAAGTCCAGACTTGGGGGTGTTGTGGTGCTACCCAAGATAAATTGCTATAACTCTGTAGATGCAGTCTCATCTTTAAGGCTCACATTTACCTCAGGAAACTCACTCTAGTATAGTTTTTTTTGCAATGAATTCTCAACTGGTAAATATTTCTTTATACAGATAAACTAGTACATAATTCACTGTTCGCTAAATGAGCCACAGATAAGGCAGCTAAATTTCTGAAAGAAAGCCAGAGTAAGTGGGCAGCCCCTGTAAGCTCTGAATCAGTAATGAGGTAGCTGTTCCTCATAGAACAATGACAGAATCTCGAGCGGGAGGGAGGTATTTCGGTCTCAAGTTCGAAAGGGTAGGGCCGTGCGCACATTGACTTTGACAGGAACAGTGCCTGTCCTATAAGCAATTTCAGTGGGCCCTGGGATGTCACTCCCTCTCCACCACACTCCGTGTAGCTCACTCTGAGTCTGCCAGCGTTTTTGTAAAACTTTTGCAGAGGAATTTAGCCGTGAAATACAGCTAACCACCTTCCATTGCAAGTTTTGCAAAGTGAAGAGGGGTTCATATTTCTCATGATTGGTACTTAGCACAATTGTAAGAGACAGTTAATACTGTTTATACGTTGGTTTTTCCATTAAGCATTTCTAGAGAAGACGAAAGCTTAAACTTGTGGTATGGGTAAGTTAGATTATGTCTGACAAGCAGTGCAGTAGGAAGCTGTGCAATAAAGGCCATGTTGGTGAAATGACTCGCTGGAAAGTTGTACAGTTTGGGTGAGCTTCCTGCATCAGTGGCCTGCAGGGTGGTCTACCCTTGGGCCGGGAATGCACAGTCTCTAAAGAAACCCTTTGCTCTTACGAAGTAATTGACATACTTGCTTTCTGTTGAACTAACGGGAAATGTTAAATCTAACAGCTGTTTATGTCTTGTATAGAGAGTGTCATATGTATTTAAGTTGTGTATTTTTATAAAGTAAAGGCAAATGCCAAACACCGGTCTGTGGGCTGCACTTATTTGTTGAGCTACTGGTCCTTAATGTAGAACATGCTAGTCTAGAAGCCAATCCAGTTCCTTACCAACTGAGATCATAGATAAGACATCTTGCTTTAGTTGCCAGTGGGTAAAGTGGAGGAAATTTTATTCACTGGTCCCTCAGGCTAACCTTAATTAAATTGTGATGAAAGTGTTTTGATCTCTTAAAGAAAGATACTAATATTATGTGTGCCTTTTTAATTCAAATGAAACTACTGTTATCTCATTTTAATAATGCAGATCTTGGCTGAATAACTTAATAATTCAGCTAACTAGTCCCTGGACAACAAGAATCCTTAAGTAACAGACTATTGTGAACCCAAATTTGAAAGTGAAAGCCTTGTAGGACCAACCCACAGAAGGCGGTCTATCTCTGAAGACTTCAAACAAGAGCTTTAATTTTCATTACGAATGACATTCGTTATCACCTGAGAATGCCCACCACTCTTTTGGGGAACTGCTCTACCCTCTCCATACTGCTAACGTGTTCTAAAGGGGAGCTGCCAAATCCTCCTATGACCCGCCCTCCTCCCTGGTCACAGAGATTGGCCCAAGAGATGGGAATGTCACCCAAGCTGAACCAATTGGCATCCCTCCCTGGGATCTTTCTAATTGGATCTAGGAAAGCAAACTTCTTCTCAGGAGAGGAAGATAGGAGGAGTCCTGCTGATGCTGGCAACCTTGATTCCAACCTCATAGAAAAAATTTGAGAGAATGAAACAGACATTCAGAAAGAGTCAGAGTCCTGATGGCTAAGACTTTCCTTCTAGTCCCCTGAGATCCCCTGAACTGGTTGTTCTTCAGGCCCATCAGCCACCCCAGAATCCTTCTAATAAATCTCCACTCCTCTCTTTTCTGCTTAAGTTTCCTGGAGTTTGTTTTCTGTTACTTGCAACTAAAAGAATATTAGAAAATAATAGACATTAAGGATCATGAGCAGGGATGAGAAAGCTATGGTCTGTAGACTGGTACAGTACTTGATAAGTATATTATGACATTTTATATATTAAAATATATCCAAATACTTGGTGTTTTCAACTGAAGTCTTGGGCTATGTTTTTTTTTTTTAATTTATTTATTTTTGGCTGTGTTGGGTCACACGTTGCTGCGTGTGGGCTTTCTCTAGTTGCGGCGAGCGGGGGCTACTCTTCATTGTGGTGCGCGGGCTTCTCATTGAGGTGGCTTCTCTCGTGGTGGAGCACGGGCTTCAGTAGTTGCAGCACATGGGCTCAGTAGTTGTGGCTCACGGGCTCTAGAGCACAGGCTCAGTAGTTGTGGTGCACGGGCTTAGTTGCTCCGCAGCATGTGGGATCTTCCCAGACCAGGGATTGAACCCGTGTCCCCTGCGTTGGCAGGTGGATTCTCAACCACTGTGCCACCAGGGAAGCCCTTGGGCTATGTTTTAAACCAATAATAACCAATTGTAAACTGAGAAGAAAAATTAGGTTTACTCATTTTGTTTCAGGATCAATTTAAGATGCACAATTTTATCTAGCTTTTTTGTTTCCATTTGACCCATTGTCTATCAGGGGCACTTCTAATATCTTAAATTTCTTTTTTTTAAAAAAATTAGTTAATTAATTAATTAATTTATTTTTGACTACGTTGGGTCTTCATTGCTGCACATGGGCTTTCTCTAGTTGCGGCGAGCGGGGGCTACTCTTCATTGCGGTGGCTTCTTTTGTTGAGGAGCATGCGCTCTAGGCACGCGGACTTCAGTAGTTGTGGCATGTGGGCTTGGTAGTTGTGGCATGAGGGCTCAGTAGTTGTGGCTCGCGGGCTGTAGAGTGCAGGCTTAGTAGTTGTGGCGCACGGGCTTAGCTGCTCCACGGCACATGGGATCTTCCTGGACCAGGGCTCAAACCCGTGTCCCCTGCATTGGCAGGTGGATTCCTAACCCCTGCACCAGCAAGTAAGTCCCATAATATCTTAAATTTCTAATCAAACTTCGTTGTTAAAATATTCATTCACCACGCATTTATTGAGTACCTACTATGTGCCAGGCTCTGTTCTAGGCACTGGGGATGTAACAGAGCACAGAACCAACAAAAGTCCCTGCCCTGTGGAGCTTACATTCTTGTCATTGTTGTTTTTCATTTGTGAAGTTTTGAAGAAGTTTATTTTTTCCTGTAGGTTTATTTCTGAAGAGGCAGATTTGCATTTTTTGACTGCTCTTCAAGATATGCAGTTTTGCAATTAATACTCTGATTGCTACTACATACTAAAGATCATGTAGGTTGTTAAAATGCTATATTAATTTTTTTCTTGAGAACTTAACCATTATCATTATACAAAGTTGTTTTTCCTGTTGGCCTGGAGGAAATAGTACTAGACTTAAGGAGTTTCTTTATATACGTTTTATATTAATAATTAAAATAGTAATATATCCTTCCACAGCAGTTCATAAGGTTGTGTTCATTTGGAGGGGAAAGTATCTAGAATCTCAGTTGTTGTCTTAGTTAAGTAAATAGTGTATACTTCTGATATCACCCAGTTAAAATTGTGATCAGTTGACTTTAGGAAAATTATTTCTCCGTGAATCCAGAACAGTTAGTTGTTAGTGATAATTATAAAATCAGCAGATGCAGTCCATGAGAGCATTTGTTCTAGGGAAGAGAAATTAAGAGTCTGCTATGACTGAGAGAAATTGAGGTGCCACATGCCTCAGATATCAGGATGTGAACATTCTGCTGGTTTCAGAACATGAGAGAAAACAAAAAGGTTAATAAAATAAATACTAAAGAGAGGAAAGACATCAAGTTGTTCAAAAGGAAAGATAAAGAAAACAAAAGAAACTATCTCGGATCTGACTAGCAGGGAGAAAATAGAAAAGCCCCAAGTCAGTGGTTGTCAAGTGCTTTTTATCAACAGAACCCTATACTTCTAGTGAACTCCGATATGAGACTTTTATTTAAGAGCAACATTTTATTAGGATAAATTTATAAAAGTACAAGCTTTTAACATCACGCCATATAAAAGCAACCTAGCAGGCAGTTCTGTCTCCTAGGGGAGACGTCAGCATTTATATCAGAAGGTGATAAATCCCCACACTATTCCCTCCTGCTCACAGATGCTGGTGAGGAGAGCGCCTTGCCCAGGAAAGTAATCAGGTTCAAGGAAAGTTAAGAGCTTCTGCCAGGCACTCTGTGCTGCTGGCAGTGCTGGACAGGAGCTCTGTTTAATGAAGCAGCCTAGTGAAATTTTAGGTATAAGGGAAAGTACTATGGCTTTGCGTGGTGAGGCACGGAGCCGAGCTGCTCTTCATAAGAAATGAACAAGACTTCTAGGGGTTGGGGCTGCCTAAAAGAAAAGGAAGAAAGACTTGATGAGATGGGACAGGAAGCTGGGGTCCAAAAAAGGATTATTAGAAAGATATTAGATGTTAAAAATTATTAGATAATTTTAGAAAGATAGCAAAAGAGAAGTTCCCAGTGACAGAAACATTCAAAGGACTTTTAAGAACATGAATGTCTTTAATAACATCATCCCCATTTTACAGATGAGAAAACTGAGGGTCAGAGAGGTTAAGTGACCTGCTCAAGGCCAAATAAAAAGCTATTCAAACCCAAGCTTGCCCAACTTCAGAACCCAGTCTCTCAGTGTACACTGTCAGCCTAAAGTTCCAAATTTTTAAATACTTTGCTTCACACTCAAAAATAATGTTGTTCCTGCTTGTACCATGTTACTTACATGGATATAAATAGGGCTGCTTTTTTGCGGGGGTGGGGGTTGACTTTTTTTTTTTGGCTTTACAAAAGTGAGATCATATTATGTACACTTTTCTGCATCTTTCTCTTCTCATTCAACAGTACCTCATAAAAATCTTAAGTCAATTGGTTTAGATTTAATTCAGTCTCTTTAGTGGTTGAATAATAGTAATAGTAATGGTGTTGTTATGCCATAACTTATTCAGACACGGGCTTTGTTTCCAGCTTTTTGTCACTACAAAAAATGCTGCAGTATTATCTATGTGTGTTGTTTTTATGAACTAGCAGGGTTTTTTTAATTAACTTTTTAAAATATTGAAAATATTAAAAATTTAATATTTAATTTATTAAATATTTAATAATAGCAATCATTTAATATTTAATAAATTATTATTAATTATTAAATTAATGGTTAATTTATTAAATATTAAATTTAAAAATTAAAATATTGAATATCAAAAATTAAAATATTAAACATTAGTGTTAAATATTTTAATTAAATATTAAATATTGAAAATATAGTTAATTTACAATGTTGTGTTAGTTTCAGGTATACAGCAAAGTGATTCAGTTATATATGTGTGTGTATATATATATGTATATGTTCTTTTTCAGATTCTTTTCTATTATAGGTTACTACAAGATATTGAATATAGTTCCCTGTGAATAGGCCTGCATTTTTTTTTTTTGAGGGGGGAGATTGCATACATTCAGACAGTTAGTGAGCAGTGGAGCTTGGATTTTTTTCTTTTTTTTTTTTTAACATCTTTATTGGAGTATAATTGCTTTACAGTGGTGTGTTAGTTTCTGCTTTATAACAAAGTGAATTAGTTACACGTATACATATGTCCCCATATCTCTTCCCTCTTGCGTCTCCCTCCCTCCCACCCTCCCTATCCCACCCCTCTAGGTGGTCACAAAGCACCCAGCTGATCTCCCTGTGCTACGCGGCTGCTTCCCACTAGCTATCTGTTTTACGTTTGGTAGTGTATATATGTCCATGCCACTCTCTCACTTGTCACAGCTCACCCTTCCCCCTCCCCATATCCTCAAGTCCATTCTCTAGTAGGTCTGTGTCTTTATTCCCGTCTTCCCCCTAGGTTCTTCAGAACTTTTTTTTTTTTCATTCCATATACGTGTGTTAGCATAACAATATTTGTTTTTCTCTTTCTGACTTACTTCACTGTGTATGACAGACTCTAGGTCCATCCACCTCACTACAAATAACTCAATTTCGTTTCTTTTTATGGCTGAGTAATATTCCATTGTAAATATATATGTGCCACATCTTCTTTATCCATTCATCTGTCAATGGACACTTAGGTTGCTTCCATGTCCTGGCTATTGTAAATTGAGCTGCAGTGAACATTGTGGTACATGACTCTTTTTGAATTATTATATACTCTCAGGGTATATGCCCAGTAGTGGGATTGCTAGGTCGTACGGTAGTTCTGTTTTTAGTTTTTTAAGGAACCTCCATACAGTTCTCCATAGTGGCTGTATCAATTCACATTCCCACCAACAGTGCAAGAGGGTTCCCTTTTCTCCACACCCTCTCCAGCATTTATTGTTTGTAGATTTTTTGATGATAGGCCTGCATTTTTAAAAAGACCACAAAGGTACAATTTTCCTCATTCATGGCCCAAGTTCAAATCCTATATATGTGCTTAGGAGTGAAAGAAACTTCTTTCTGAGGTGTGCCCAAGCCAAGAGGGAGTTAACATGACAACTTAAGTTAACAGTGAATTAAAATATGGAATATAATACATCTGGATATTTTTATTAAGAGGGTTTTGTAAGTGAAATTTTGCACTAACTCTTGCAGAACCCGATGATGCCTCCAGAACCACTTGAAAATTGTGTCTTAAGGGACATCCACCCTGAGAGTCTAAGATATAACTGGTGGGCAGGAACGGAAGGATCCCTTTACAGCATTTGTCAGCCTAAGGATTTTGTTTCTGGGTGATTTTCACATCCCTAACTTACTCTTTTGTCATAGTTAGAACTGAAGAAGCTAGTAGCGGGCTGTCTCCCTCCCTCCCTCCGCCCCAAAGCTCAGTGTGGCATTTTGTATTAGAATCGCCAGCACTGCAGGAAGAAAAGTTGCTTTATATTTACCAAACTGTAAAGAGTGATTGTCTGGGGAGTGGGTTTTAGGGGATGGGGTCAGGATGGTTTGACTTTCTGCCTTATGCTTGTCTGTATTATTTGAGTTTTCCCGGTGAATGTCAACTACTTTAATCATGTAAAATGTTATGTGAAACCAAAAACTAAATACAGCACCAGATTAAAAAAGAGAGGGAGACACTCTGAAGCTTGTGTGGGGACTCTATAGTAGGGGCGCTCTGGGCCATAATTAAATCTTACTTCTTTACATTAGTAGAAACTTGAGACTAAAATGGAAAAAAACTTTTAGTCACTCAAAAGTTTTTTGAAAAGCTAACATAGCAATCAGCGCTCTCTGGCTGGAATTTCAGATTCACTTAATGTAGGTACATATCCGCAAACACACTCTCTCAGATAACATAGAAGCGGTAGAATTGAAATGAGAAGTCCTGAGACAGAGGCTTATCTATTAATTAATAGAGTAGCCTTGGGCCAGGGGCCCCTTCTGAGGTTTGGTTCCTCCATTATTAGATGAGGCTGTTGGTTAGATAACACCTATGGTCCTTTCTAAAGATCACTATTTTATGGAATTTTACAAAGGCAATAAATACTAGACCCCCAGACCTCTCGCATATAATTCTAGTGCAACTCATACCCCCAAAAAAAGAAGAGAAAGAAAAAGAAAAATTAATTTAGAAAAAAGTTAGTGAATTAAGTTTTTCCTAAAGTTAGCAATAATAGGCTAACTCTCTCATTTCTTTTAATAAAGAAAACCTTAAATTCTTCCTACTTGAAATTGTGATATGGCATCTCATTTTACAAAGGCAAATGATGTCACAGGTCTGAAATTTTTAGTAATAAGTCAACAAGACTCAGATGTTCAAAGATAATCTTTATTCTTGTAAAACGGAAGCTGTCTTGGCTCCCAAACTCACATTTTTCACCAAGGACAGGAAAACTTAAAATTTGCCTCTTAAGGTAGGTTAGTCACTTCTGGTTTTAAACATGATCAGTTCAAGATTAAAATGCGGTAAATGCGAGGTCCCCACCTCCCCCTCATACTTCCACTACCCTCCTGTTCCTAGGGGAGATCCAGAGTTGGGGCGAGGGTACCTTACCTCTCATATTTTTGGTACTTTTGCCATCTTTCACCCCAGTGGCCTCACTGGCTCCAGTTGGTCTGCCATCTGTTGCTGTTGTCATGTCCCGCCATGGCTTCCAGACACAAGGTCCAAGCACTCATCCTCCTAGTTGTCCAGGCCCTCAGCCTCTTCTACTCCCTGGTCCTCTTAGCACCTCTACGCCCTGCCCACCTGGGCAGTCTGTAACACAGGCCACTTTCCCTCAGCCCAGCAGTGAGGCCCAAGGGCCCCTCTTTCAGCCATCACCACTCTATGCCAAGCTTCCCTGGTAAATTGCAGCCTCCCAGATTACACCTTGGAAGCCACCTTGAACTTCTTTATCAGGCCCTAGGAGTTCCTGGTGTGCTGGTAAACTGGCCCTCCAGGAGGGGGGCGAGGAAGCCCTGATTTGTGGCTTTTGCCCAATTTTCATGGTATAAATACTCTTCATGGTTGATTCCAAGTTGGGAAGAGATGCACCAATAAGCTTTCATGAGCCGTGATACAGCGAACTCCAGCTTGGCTCTAGGTTTACCCCAGGAAAGCATGGGAGTGGGCAGGGCTTTTATGCATCCTCCAATATATAAGCTCTCCTCACGCCCCTCAAGATCCTTTCCTTTTATCTCATCCCCTCAACCAGACGGTTAACCCTTTGGGGCAGGGCTTGGGTCTCAGCCTCATCTCTCATAGCACTTGTCGCAGTGACTTGCAGGAGACACTCATTAATTCTGTTGACTGATTACAATCTTTAACAATATCACCATTAAAGACTTTCTTTTATCCTGTTTCATTTTTATTTACTTTTTTTTTATACAGCAGGTTCTTATTAGTTATCTATTTTATCCATATTAGTGTATCTATGTCAATCCCAATTTCCCAATTCATCCCACCACCATCCCCCACCCCCTGCTTTCCCCCCTTGGTGTCCATACGTTTATTCTCTACATCTGTGTGTCTATTTCTGCCTTGCAGACCGGTTCATCTGTACCATTTTTCTAGATTCCACATAAATGCATTAATATACGATATTTGTTTTTCTCTTTCTGACTTACTTCACTCTGTATGACAGTCTCCAGATCCATCCATGTCTCTACAAATGACCCAATTTCATTCCTTTTTATGGCTGAGTAATATTCCATTGTATATATGTACCACATCTTCTTTATCCATTCATCTGTTGATGAATGGAAGTTAGGTTGCTTCTTGACCTGGCTATTGTAAATAGTGTTGCAATGAACACTGGGGTGCATGTGTCTTTTTGAATTATGGTTTTCTCTGGGTATATGCCCAGTAGTGGGATTGCTGAGTCATATGGTAATTCTATTTTTAGTTTTTTGAGGAATCTCCATACTGTTCTCCATAGTGACTGTATCAATTTACATTCCCACCAACAGTGAAAGAGGGTTCCCTTTTCTCCACACTCTCTCCAGCATTTGTTGTTAGTAGGTTTTCTGATGCTGTCCATTCTAACTGGTGTGAGGTGATACCTCATTGTAGTTTTGATTTACATTTCTCTAATAATTAGTGATGTTGAGCAGCTTTTCATGTGCCTCTTGGCCGTCTGTATGTCTTCTTTGGAGAAGTGTCTGTTTAGGTCTTCTGCCCTTTTTTTTTTTTTTTTGCGGTACGTGGGCCTCTCACTGTTGTAGCCTCTCCCGTTGCGGAGCACAGGTTCCGGACGCGCAGGCTCAGCAGCCATGGCTCACGGCCCCAGCCGCTCCGCGGCATGTGGGATCTTCCCAGACTGGGGCACGAACCTGTGTCCCCTGCATCGGCAGGCGTACTCTCAACCACTGTGCCACCAGGGAAGCCCCCGCCCATTTTTTGATTGGGTTGTTTGTTTTATTAATATTGAGCTACATGAGCTGTTTGTTTATTTTGGAGATTAATCCTTTGTCTGTTGATTCGTTTGCAAATATTTTCTCTCATTCTGAGGGTTGTCTTTTCGCCTTGTTTATAATTTGTTGTGCAAAAGCTTTTAAGTTTCATTAAGTCCCATTTGTTTATTTTTTTAATTTCCATTACTCTAGGAGGTGGGTCAAAAAAGATCTTGCTGTGATTTATGTCAAAGAGTGTTCTTCCTGTGTTTTCCTCTAAGAGTTTTATAGTGTCTGGTTTTATATTTAGGTCTTTAATCCATTTTGAGTTTATTTTTGTATATGGTGTTAGGGAATGTTCTAATTTCATTCTTTTACATGTAGCTGTCCAGTTTTCCCAGCAGCACTTATTGAAGAGACTGTCTTTTCTCCATTGTATATCCTTGCCTCCTTTGTCATAGATTAGTTGACCATAGGTACATGGGTTTATCTCTGGGCTTTCTATCCCATTCCATTGATCTATATTTCTGTTTTTTTGCCAGTACCATAATGTCTGGATTACTGTAGCTTTGTAGTATAGTCTGAAGTCAGGGAGTCTAATTCCTCCAGCTCCATTTTTTTCCCTCAAGATTGCATTGTCTATTCAGGGTCTTTTTTGTCTCCATACAAATTTTAAGATTTTTTTGTTCTATTTCTATAAAAAATGCCATTGGTAATTTGATAGGGATTGCATTGAGTCTGTAGATTGCTTTGGGCAGTATAGTCATTTTCACAATATTGGTTCTTCCAATCCAAGAACATTATATATCTCTCCATCTGTTTGTGTCATCTTTGATTTCTTTCATCAATGTCTTTTAGTTTACTGAGTACAGGTCTTTTACCTACTTGGGTAGGTTTATTCCTAGGTATTTTATTCTTTTTGTTGCAATGGTGAATGGGATTGTTTCCTTAATTTCTCTTTCTGATCTTCCGTTGTTAGTGTTTAGGAATGCAAGAGATTTCTGTGCATTAATTTTGTATCCTGCAACTTTACCAAATTCACTGATTAGCTCTAGTAGTTTTCTGGTGGCATCTTTAGGATTATCTGTGTATAGTATCATGTCATCTGCAAACAGTGACAGTTTTATTTCTTCCTTTCCAATTTGTATTCCTTTTATTTCTTTTTCTTCTCTGATTGCTGTATCACTGTTAAAGACTTTTAAAACCTCTCTCCATTAGAGGCATAAAGGTGACTCACTTCCTGTGATTTTCCCTGTAGACCAGATGAAATTAATCCAATGCCCCAAAGCTTTTTACTCCTTTCCTAGAGCGCATACCCACCATATTGCCAGGGAATTTTAATACAGCAGGGCTTGGGGTTCTGTGAAATGTATTTAGTGGGATGGGTTTGGTTGAAATCAAACTCATTTATATCATGATGTAAATTACTAGGTAGGAGGACCTGATGTAACTCACTAGCAGCCTCCAGTCAGCATCATCAGTGGGTATTAAGTCTTTGATAGTATTTTAAATCCAAAGCATGTGATTCATTGAAGCAAGGACGAATTGAGCACTTGATATTTGCAAAGCATAGTGGGTGCTTCAGGAACTGAGGAAATGTGTAGGACAATGATTCTTAAAGTGGGATCTGGGACCAGCAGTGTGGGCATCACCTGGGAGCTTGTTAGAAATGCCGATAATTCTTGAGCCCCATCCCAGACTTATGTACCAGATTCTTGGGGGCACAGAAGTCTGTATTGGGACAAGCCCACAAGAGGATTCTGATGCACTATAATGTTTGAGAACCACTCATGTAGGACAGGCTGCTCTAAAAGAACATAGAGTTTATTGTCCCCTGACATCCTTCCACTAAATCTTTCCTGCTTAAGTTGACCAGAGTGGTAGGAAAGAACACGTCACGTAGTGAGAACATTGTGGGTTCAAAGTCTGGGTCTGTCAATCAAAGCTCAGTGACCCTGGGCAACCATCTGACTTCTCCAGGCTTCTGTTGCCTTATTAATGAGTCTCTTAAAGGTCCCTCTGCTCCCATCTCTAGCATTTCTGCAAGTCTACAGGCTTCTCTCATTCACTCATTTCCCTTACTTCTCCCAGCCCTTGGCTATGCCTCTACTGCTGGGCAGCCTTAGTATCTCCAGGACGACAGAGAGGGACTCCGTTTAAGTAACTCTGGGTTTTCAGATGTACAGCTCACACAGGCTCAGCCGCACTGGGCAGCTTCCACCCCCCACCATCTTCATGTGTCCATTTCACCCTGAAACTCTCACTGTCTCCACCACTGCCTTTCTGGGACAGCTGTAACTCTGCAGTGTTCTTGCCTTGGAAGCCTCTGACTGAGTCCAACATTATCAGGGGCCCAGCCCGGCTCCCCTGTGCCTTTGAAAAGAGGAAAAATTTGGGAAGTAACACCCTTTCCCCCACCCTGCTCAGACACTGACTTTTCAAGCCTTCTGTTGGCTATAGGATAAAATCCAAGTTCCTGGCACTTCTTGAGCACTTACTATAGACCAAGTACTTCCTCAGCAACTTAAAAGCTATTATTTGACTCTAAAATGATCCCTCAGGATAAATATTCTATCCCCATAGTAGGGATAAGGAAATGTGCTCAAGGAGGTTAAGTAAACTGTTTACTATTACAACACTGAAGTGTTGCCTTATGGTCCCCAAAAGATATGTCCACCCAGAACCTCAGAATGTGACCTTATTTGGAATAGAGTCTTTGCGGATATAATTAGGGTAAGGATCTTGAGATGAGCTCATACTAGGTGAGGATGGACCCTAAACCCAATGACAAGCCCTTAGAAGAGAAGGGGGGAAAAAATGAGACACCAGAGAAAAGGAGGCTATGTGAAGACAGAGGCAGAGATTGGAGCTATAAAGACCCAAGCCAAGGAATGCCAATAGTTGCTGGCAGCTACCAGAAGCTAGGAGAGGGGCAGAGAATGGATTCTCCCTCAGAGCCTCCAGCCTTGACAACACCTTCACTTGGACTTGTGGCCTTCAGAACTGTGAAAACATGTATTTCTGCTGTTTTAAACCACCCAGTTTGTAGAAATGTGTTATGGCAGCCCCAGGAAACCGAAACAAACATTGATCTATTGTAAGAGTAGAACCTGGGTTCAGACTGGGGCCTGACTTCAGCACCTCTGCTCTTTGCTATAGCACCACACTGCCTTGGCCTGGCATAACCCAGCCTCCTCCCATCCTGTGTCTCGACACTTCCATCTCCTTGCCGCCCCTGCCCTCCCTGCTCTAGGCTCAGTGAACTTCTTGTTGTTCTGTGAACACAGTCTGCTGTTCATAGCCTTGTGCTTTTGTACTTGCTGACCCCTCGACCAGACATGCTGTTATAGACTGAATGTTTGTGTCCCCTCCAAATGCATTAAAGCCTTAACCCCCAGTGTGATAGTATTTGGAGTTGGGGGTATTTGGAGGTAATTAGGTTTACATGAAGTCATGAGGCCCCATGATGGGATTAGTGTCCTTATAAGGAGAGGAAGAGACACCAGAGCTTCTTCTCCACCATGTGAAGTCACAGCAAGAAGGTGGCTGTCTGCAAGCCAGGAAGAGAGCCCTCACCAAGAACTGGATCTGCCAGTACCTTGATCTTGGACGTCTAGCCTCCAGAACTGTGAGAAATAAATGTCTGTTGTTTAAGCCCCCCAGGCTGTGGTGTTTTGTTATAGCAGTCTGACTAAGGCACGTGCCCTCGCTCCTCTCTCCTCTTTGCCTGGCAAACTCTTACTGAACTTTTATATCCAACTCAAATGCCTCTTCCTCTGAAATTTCTCTAGACTCACCTCTGCTGCCCAGGCACATTTCATAGATTTTCTCCTCAGCACGACAGGGGGCTCTCCAATGTATTACTTCTTGGCGGACGAAGACCTTATCTTTTCTACCTTTGTGTCCTTGGTGCCTAATAAAAGCATAGTAAATGTTTGATAAATTAATGAATTGCTAAACTGAAACCACATGTTTCCCAACTGATTATGAAAAATGTCACAGAACACAACTGAATGTTGATTAAAAGGGGCCTAGTGGAGAGTAAGAAAATAGGAAAAGCGTGGATGCCCTTTGCGCCCAAATATGTTGCTCATTAACCAATCAAAGCTTGGCATAATTTCTTCGGTGAAATTTAAGTATTTCCCAGGTTTATAGAAGTTCCTTGGAAAAATGATAAGAGAGTTGGCTTTGCCGGGAATCAGGTCTGGCCCTGAGGCCCACCAGAGTCAGTACTGGCCATTCCCCCCTTCTTCCTTGTTGGCAGAGTCCTAATGTTGTCCAGGTGTCTATCCCTCCACTGTGTGGCTCAGGGTAAATAATGAGTGATTGAAGCCGTTTATGGTGGTACCAGTTCTGTTGCTAGTGACTGGTTTGGAAGTGGGCACGTGACCCTGCTCTAGCCAAAAAGACATCATGGACATTCTTCTAGGGAGCTTCCAGAAAACACTTTCATACTCCCAAAAAGAGAGGCGTGGGAGGAAACTGTTTCTCTTCTTCTGTGGATTAATGTGTCTGCATATGATGCTAGATGGTGGTGCCATCTTGCAAACATGGGAAGAGTTAGCCTGTGATGGCAAAACTGATACCCTAAGGATGGCAGGGCAGAAGATGGAAAGTGACATGCACCTTAAAGATGGTTTTGAGCCACCGAATAACTAACCTTAGACCTCTTCTATCCAAAGACTTGTTATAGAAGTGATACATTTTCTCTACTGTTAAGCCATTGTGAGTTAAGTTTGGGGTCACTTAGGACAGAAATCATCCCAACAATTATAATACAACCCAACTGCCCAAAAACATCTCTGCCCACACCCCAGGAGAGATGCCTGAGAACTCCACCATTTGCAATTTATTAAAAGTTCTGTGTGTTACATTATAAGTTTTACCCTTGAGAGGGATTAAGTACTGAGCTTTTAACACCTTAGAATTTATCCATTTATTCCTAAGCATTCCTTCCTCCACCAAGCACTTATTAAGTGCCTTTTCAACGCCAGGCACTCTGCTAGACTCTGGGATAAAAACAAAACAAAACAATGAACAGTGAGTATCAATTTATAGCTAACAGTTAAATCCTCCTTTATATTATTCTCTCTAAAGCTATTTAAATGTAATTTTTGTTTGTTTAAAGGCATATTTGAACTTAGACTTGACTTAAAAAGAATTCCCACTTAGCTACATTAATGCAAAATTGTGAACAAGATGGAAAGTCTCCAGCTCCATCCAGATTAATGTAAATGACTTGTGGGGCAGCTTTTATTAAGAGAAGCACAGAAATACAGACCCCTAAAAATCTGCCCTGCCCTAAGCAAGTGATAAAGAGAGGGGTGCGGGCAAGGGCCATGGGAGCTCACTGCCCTGAGATGTGAGCAAGTGTCTGACAGCACGAGAAAGAGCAGAGGGCTCCAAGCCAGCAGAAAGACTGACTCAACGCTAGCAGCTGCTAAAAATAGCAGAGCACAGTTATACGTTTTCCTGTCCAAACAGATCGCAAAGCTGGCAGCTAGTACGGGGCTATTCATGAATGGAAGGGTTAGAGCCGTCTCGACCAGAGAGCCTTACACTGGGGGTTCTGGGTCCTCGCTCAGCTCTGACCAGAGCCATCACTTGCTTCCCACTTGGCAGGCCAGAGGCATCAAGGAGGGGAGGAAGGGTGAGAGAATTGCGTAAACACACCCTGAATTCATTTCACTGAAATGAGTTTTAATAGAGTGAAAAAAGAAAAATTTTAAATAAAAGCTATAATTTTTTTTTTTTAAAAAAGGACCAAGTTCTTGTCTGGTTTTGAAAAAGCTTAGCACCTATCCCACTGAATATAACACTTTCAGAAAGGTGCCTGGCATCCCCCGTGTGGCACAGCAGAATTGGAAGAGGGATGGCAAAGCGAGTAGCTAGTTTATTTCCGTCACCCCTTGAGCAGTAAACAGCATCTTTTTAAAGAATGCAAGAGGGAAAACAATGCCAGCGTGAGTTATTTAATAGTTATAAAAATCACCATCTGCAGAAACACATGGATATGCTTAACCACAAACCTGCGCGTGTCTAATTTGAGTGTAAGTCAGCCCGACATCTTTTGCGTGGGGCCTGAGAACTTTGTGGAATGAATCCTAGAGAGTGTTACTTAAATCTGGACCACTGTCTTCTGGTAGTTATTATTTCGTGCCTTCTTGTCAGTTTTCCCTTGATGATCTCATCCTTTTCTGAATCACCTTTTATCCCAAATCAGCCCTCTGAAAGAACATAGCTGGTTAGGACATGTCATTTTTTCCAATGAAATGCCACTTCCTGGCCTGTCTCAGAGTGTCAGGGGGGCATGTGTCCCCTACTTGGAGAAGAGGGTCTGACTGACTTTTTAAAATTCAACAAGGTTTATTGGGAGGCTGGCATTCCTGGTATGAAGGTGAATAAAGGCTTTGACCCTGGGTTCAAAGTCTAGTGATTGGGGTGACAGTCATGTAAAATTACAATAAATCGTAGCAAGTGTTAAGTATAGGTATGGAAATGTGGATCCTGTCTTAGTTTCCTGTGGCTGTCAAAACAAATTACCACAGCCTGGATGGCATAAAACAACAGAAATTTATTCTCTCCCAGTTCTGGGGGCCGGAAGTCCAAAATCAAGGTGGTCGGTCGGCAGGGCCGTGCTCCTTCTGGAGGCCGTAGGGGAGAATCCCTCCTCACCTCTTCCAGCCTCTGGAGGCTCCAGGTGTTCCTGGGCTTGTGGCCACATCCCTCCAACCTCTGCCTGCACCTTCACAGCACCTCCTCCTCTGTGCCTGTCTTCTCCTCTGTGTGTCTCTCCTAAGGGTGCTTGTCATTAGATTTAGGGCCGCCTGGGTAATCCAGGGTGGTCTCATCTCTTGATTACATTTGCAAAGACACTTTTTGCAAATAAGGTCACATTCATAGGTTCCAGGGAATTGGATGTGTACATATCTTCTGGGGAGGGGGGAAGGTGGGGGGAACCATCCAACCCACTACAGATCTCCAGGCCCAAATGACCAATGTTCCTTGAGGACAACTTCAAAGGAAAGCGCCCTCTGAGCGCTTTCCAAGTATTATCATATTTGATCCCGTAGCCCGTGCAGAGGTGGGCAGTCTTCTTATCCTTGGCAGGGACCGCCAATGACAAGATTTTTAAAGAAGACGGGGACAAGATCAGATTTGGATTTGGACCGATCGATTGCCCTGGTTGGGGTGTAGAGAATGGGTGGGGGGAGGGGAGAGGAAGAGCAGGGTCAAGGATGCTTACCAAGTCCTGAGATGGGGTGCTGGGCAGGGAAACAGCTGCTGGGATGGTTTAGGTTTTAACATCTGCAAGCAGGGCGTTGAGCCAGCCCTTCTCTAAGCCCCCAGCCTGCTGACCACCCTCCCCCCCACCCCAGGACTCAGCTTTTCTGGGTATTGGGACCAGAGGGAGGGAGAGGCACCCTGGAGATGGAGGCCTCCATCTCCTGCCGGCTTGGGCCTTGTCTAGCCACCTCTTGTTCAAAATCTTTTTCTGCTCCATCTAATCCCCAGCAGCTGGGAGAGGTTGTTAGCACATATTTCTATGGTGCCTCTTCTCGGAGGAGCCCAGGCGTGAGTGCTTTTGGAAACGTGACATTTCCATAGCGGCCTCGGGATTACTCAGCATTCACACGTTGCTTCACACTCCATGGGCATGTGTCTTGCTCGCCCCCAGTTTAACCTGTCTGGGCCTCAACTTCCCCATCCAGGCTGGAGCAGAATGCTGTTTCGAGTCTCTTTCAGCTCTGACATCCAGGGAGCCACGATTCTGCAGGCTGCCCCTGGCCATATATTAGGCACCGAGTCTGAGATCACAGTGTCCTGCCTGGTGCAAGCTTCCTGAGGATTCCTGCTGGAGCCGCACTCGTGCGCCGTCTGGAGCACCTGGATTCCAGCCCTCACTCGCCCCTTCCTAGATGTGGGCTCAGGAGCAAGTCAACTCTTGTTCCTCACCTGTAAAATGGGAACGTTAGTAGTACCTCTGTCACAGAGCTAAAGGAGATCACACAGCCCCCAGTGCCTGAAGGCAGGATCCCACAGGAGGCAAGATCACCGCCCTTTGGGAAGCACGCATCAGTGAGTGAAAGGGGATGAATGGTTAGTGTTAAACTGAAGTTATTTCAACCGCAGGTTATGTAGTAGCTACTCTGTTTCAAATGCTGGGCTGGAGGAACCAGGAGAGCTGGTCTGGCTCCTGAGGAGATGCTCACACCCAGGATGGGACAGACCCAGAAACACCCCAGCCCAGGAAAGTGGATGTGATCTTCACTGTCTAGGCTCCACTTCCCCCTGCCCGCCCACAGGCCAGAGGACAGGCCCGAGGAAGGGAGCAGGGCACCGGGGCTGTCAGATGGGGGAGGAAGGGGTGAGGCCAGAGCCCACCTGCTAGGGTGGGGCAGTGCAGCTCTGCCAGGAGCGTGCACACGGGCTCACGCTCACGCATCACACTCATCACTCATCACACATGCTCACTCACACGTAACTCTCACGGTCACACACTAACACAAAACACGTATACATACACTCACAAATACTCACACACTTCTACACATCCACAGTGGTCCAAGGAGTGACCCAGAGGCAGGGGCAGAGCCAGGGAGACTGACGTGGAAGCAGAAGCACCAAGAGACACAGAGAAGGAAAGAGAGAGACAAAGAAGTGGCACTCAGGCTGATGCTGTCAGAGAGGAAAACTGCAGTGGAGTCAAGAGAGGGACCCAGGTGTAATCACAGGGACAGCCCAAGGGCGATGGCAGCCCAGCCATGCCTTGAGCAGGTCACGCTGGAACAGCAGTGCCAGAGCAGCTGGGCCATCTGGCCAGGAGCTGGACAGTAACACCCGTTTGACTTGTTCTGCGGAGATTTGCCAACCATCCTGATGCCCATTAGCCCCTGTTCCTAGGGTCAGTCTGTGTCACCCCACCACAAGGACACTGAGAATTGGGGAGGTGGAATCGTTTGTCTGAGGTCCCCCTCAGCATCAAGGCCAGGGTCCGAGGCTGTGCTTGCTGACGACTGAGGGCTCCTGTCTCCCGGGTGAAGGCTCCAAACCTCTGAGCTGGCAGGAGTTGATGAAGGTCTGGACGCTGTACGGGTCATCCTTATGGCCCCTCCATCTACTCCTCAACTGCTGCGGGTACACCCTGCAGGCACCTTGCCTCACTGCCCGAGTGTCCTGTTTCCTGCCCAGGTGCCCACCGCTCAGCCTCTCTGAGGCTTGTAGGCACCTTGGAGTACTCAAGAGGAAACCCACCGACCCGTGACCCTTAACCAACGTGGGAGGGAAGCAGCTGGATAAATACTCCCCACTTCCAGCCACCCAGCCAAACAGGCTGAGGAGGCTCCTCAGAGGGTCCCAGAGGGATCAAGCCCCACTGCCCACGGCAGTGACCGCGCCGGCACAGCCCCCTGTATTTACTGGCTTTCCTGACTTCTTTCCCCAGGAATCACTCTCCCAATTAAACCACCTGCATGCAGGCTTTGCTTTCAGGGAAGGCCCCAATCAGGGCTCTCCCAGGGCCCAGCACCAGGGGAGCTGATAACTGTCTCTCCTCCCGCTTCTTTTTCCCCAGGACACCAGGGTCCTGCTCTGATCTCTTGTTTGCTGAATTCAGGAGCCACCACATTTCCCCAGGGGGCCAAACCACTCTTGTTTATCCAATAATAATTAATTCTCAGCAATCCATCTCTAGTCTCAAACCATACAAACAAAAGGTGCCTTCTGCAAAGAGGTATCCTGTCCGAGGGGATCCTGGGCTAGGGTTGGGGTGCCCTCCAAGCTTCTCCCCAAGCCCGTGATTCTGTCTTCACTTTAGGACACGTGCCATAGGCAAGTCACTCACAGAGCCATTCATGGCCTTCGGTTGTGTGGGTGTGTGCATGTGTGTGTTGGTATGTGTTTTAAAGATAGATTTACTGTATCTTTTGATTGCAAAAGCAATGCATGACAGCTTTGCAGGTGACAGTGCAAAATATATAGCTTAGAAACTGAAGGCACCTCCCTCCATTTTCACTTGAGTGTGGTTATTTTTAATTTCTCCTGGACCAGGACATGTTCAGCATCAATGAATAAGTCCTGTTGGTCTGCTCAGGGACACTTATAAAGTGCCACTTCTTCCTAAGGAAACCATCCATTCATTCAACGGCTGCTTTGAGTATCTACTAGGTGCCATGTCCTAGAGAAACAGCTGTGAGGGAGACGGATGAGACTTGTGGCCTCACTGCCTGTCTCTGACTAGTTGTGTTTTCCCCAATTACCTCTCTTGCTCTGCAATATCCACTCAGTTGCCCCTGGCTTCCAGGGAGGCCCAGAGAGGGGCTGCAGCTGCCCTGCTGGGCTTCCCACATCCATAGGGAAGGGCTGTGCGCATAACCCGGAATGCAGAGCAGTGACGGGAGTGTGCTGTGGGTACTGTCCTGCTGCTGAGCCTTTGCAGAGGCTCCAGCCAACCAGATGCTCCCCTGTGGTCCTGAAAGGCCGTGCTTCAGGTCACCTGTGCTCAACTGAGGGTCTGTCTTTGTGGACGTGGTGCCCCGGCAGAGCTGGCAAGCATCCTGAGGGCAGGGGTGGGGTGTTTTCTCTGGTCTTTCCTGATGCCTGGCCCGGCTGGGCATCCTGTGTGCTCCCAGCACAGGTCTGCTGAACAGGTGCCCACGGCCAAGAGAGGAGGACTGTGGAAGGGCAGGGAGTGGAGCAGTGAGTTCAGCAGTCAGGGCAGGAGGGGCAGGAGGTCGGGGTTTTTACCAGGGGTATCTGTGTGGAACGCTCTTCCTTCACGGGATGTGTGGGGGGGAGAGGCTGGGGCATAGGTGGTGGCAGAAGGCCCAGCAGAAAACCCACAGGGCCCAGGAGCTGGGCGTGGCCTTGCCGAGTGGGGAGCCCCCCAGAACGCCAAGGGTTGGCATGTGTGCCAGGAAAAGGGGAGGGACTCACAGAAGACACAATGTGGGTGTCGCTTGTGCCCAAGCAGGCCCAAACAGTATTTATCAGCTTTTTTTCCCCTTTATCAACACATGTCCCTTTGTTAAACATAAAAATCATGCCTCCTGTAACACTGTAGAACAATTCAAAATAAATGTTTGGATTCCAAACAAACCGAAACAATGGGGAGAAATGCTGCTTTACTGAAATTACTGTCCTCCTAAATCTGATGTTGTATTCCTCACCTTTGGAAGCAAAGCCCCGACAAGTTTGGGCTGAGGCTGGCAGCTTTTCTGAATTAGTATGAGGGTCGGACAGAAGCAGCTGTGATAGGATCAATTCGCTGATGAATCTATTCCCTGAGGTTTGTGAGTTGACACCTGAGGTTCTGGAAAGGGCCCTTAAGGATGATCTCAAGAGGTCCAGGAGGCATCTTCATCCAGGGCCTGGATGGCTGAGTTTCTCTCTTCTCTTACCTACATCTCCTCCTCTCCCCAGGGAGCCCACCCTCTCATGCTGCTGGCTGTCCTCAGCAACTCTTTCCCCCACATTCTTACTTTTGCTCCAAAATAACCTATCTCCCTCCTCTCCCTTTATCTAAATTCCTAAAGCCCGTGGTTGAGCTTGGCAAGATATTCTGTCAAATCCAAGGAAAGTAATTTATACTAACGTGTAAGAGACTGAACGACTTAACCATTCAAAGGAGCATTTGAGTTTTTAACAGAGTTTGTAAATTCAAAAACGCCTCAAACAGGTGGAATGTGCACAAGAGATCTTTTTGAAGCAGGTTCTCTCCCAATTCCACGTGCCTCCTGGGCCACTCCTACCCCCTTCCTTCAAGAACCAGGCTCAGCTGCGGGCCCTTCTGCAGAAAGCTGCCAGGGTGGGCGGGGACACAGGCCAGGCGCACCGGCGGGGGGAGCCGTCCGCAAACCTCAGCCCCCGCCTCTCCGAGCCCGGAAGGAAGCTGCGGCAGAGGAGGGGGCGCCCGGGATGCCCCTAGCGCGCCTCACCTGCGGGAGGGCACGTCCCGGGTTTTTATCTTCTGAGACGGGCCTGCGGGGGGGAAGGCGCTGATTAACCCATCCTTCCTGCCACCGCCCACCCCGAGCTTCCACGCAGCCGTCGCCGCCAGCTCGCCGCCCGGTGTCGGAGCTTGGGGCAGCCAGGGGCCCTGCAACTCGCCCCCGCGCTCCTCCTCACGCTTCTCCTCCTTCCCCCCGCCGGGCCAGGTCTGGAGCCGGGCGCCTCACCCCCGCCCCCGCCCCCGCCCCCCCCCCCACTACGGACGCGCTCGCCGAGAGGGCGGCGACTGCGGGGAGAGAGGGGCGCCGCCCGCCTCCCGGGGCCTGGAGCGCGCGTGGCCCCGGAGACGCCAGCGCCGCGCGGGGACTCACTGTGCAGCGCGCAGCGCCCCGACTCGGCTGGCTCCGCTCGGCGCGCGGGCGGGCCAGAGGATGCTGGCGGGCTTCCCCGGCTTCGGCCCTCGCTCCCTCTGCGGAGGGCCCCGGGTGCGCCCCTAGCCGCGCCGTCGCGACCACTGAGGGGCCAGAGGGAGGGAGCCGGCCGCGCATGCCGGCCCCGCGAGCCGCAGCCCTAAGGGCGGGCGCCCCCGAATTTTCCAGCCTCCGTCGCCGCCGCCTCCTCCTCCTTCCTCCTGCGGCCGGGCGCCTGTGGATGCTGAGGGGCAGTCCTGCGCCTCTCCCGGCCGGATTCCCGGCTTGACGGCGGGGGAGTCGCGCCCCGGCCGGGGACCGTGGCTCTGGCGGGGCGGCGCGGCTCCGTGGGAAGCAGCCCCCGGGCCCGCTGAGCCCTCCTGTCCCCTCCCGCTGCACGCGTGACTCGGCCTCGCAGCCCGCGAGGGGACCAGCCCGGACCACGCGGCTCCCGAGTTTCTGCACAGGTAAACGGAGGGGCAGGGCCAGCCTTCCGGAGGGCAAACAGTGCCCCGAGGTGGGGAGCCCGAGTGGCCGAGGGGCTGGGTGGGAAAGGAAGTAAACAGAGGAAGATTCGGGAACCCCCAGGATGGCTCTGGGTTTTTTTCTAGCATGTTTTATCTAGACCTTCTAAGGCTTGGGCCTGGAGGAGATTTACGTGAGGAAGTCAGGGACTGAGAGAGACAAGATGACCAAGGGTGCGACGGATGGAGAGGTGGCCAGGCCCGTCCATAGGCAGAGACAGGAGACGGAGTGTTTGGGCGGACAGGACTAAGGGTGTGTGGTCGGGTGGTGGAGTGAGCATGGGGGAGGCGGGAGAACGGCCCTGGTTCTGGAGCCCCTTGGAGCAAGGATTCTTTGAGGACAGCTGGGGTGGGTTGTGGAGAAAGCACAGGTAGGAAGGAAGAGGGGCTTCTACTCAGTGATGTCCTTTTAAGTTCCAGATGGTCAGTGCTGCCTGTGCCGGGGAAGCCAGCTCTGTGTTCCTGCCCGAGGGGGCCGGCCGTCAGCCTGCCCCAGGTCCCCAAGAGCCCTGGTAGGTGGCCCATTCCAGAGTCCTTCCTCTGTTCACCGTCCGCTTCTCCAGAGCCAGTAGAAGCAGACACCAGCCAGGATGCCGAGGACCCAGGGCTTCTCCGATCCTGAGTACTCGGCCGAGTACTCAGCCGAGTACTCCGTCAGCCTGCCCTCTGACCCTGACCGCAGGGTGGGCCGGACCCATGAGATCTCTGTCCGGAACTCGGGATCCTGCCTGTGCCTGCCTCGCTTCATGCGGCTGACCTTCGTGCCGGAGTCCTTGGAGAACCTGTACCAGACCTACTTCAAAAGGCAGCGCCACGAGACGCTGCTGGTGCTGGTGGTATTCGCGGCCCTCTTCGACTGCTACGTGGTGGTCATGTGCGCGGTGGTCTTCTCCAGTGACAAGCTGGCTCCCCTGGCTGTGGCCGGGGTCGGGCTGGTGTTGGACATCATCCTGTTTGTGCTCTGCAGAAAGGGGCTGCTGCCCAACCGGGTCACCCGGAAAGTGGTGCCCTACCTGCTGTGGCTGCTGATAACAGCCCAGGTCTTCTCCTACCTGGGCCTGAACTTCTCCCGCGCCCATGCAGCCAGCGACACGGTGGGCTGGCAGGCCTTCTTTGTCTTCTCCTTCTTCATCACGCTGCCCCTCAGCCTCAGCCCCATCGTCATCATCTCTGTAGTCTCCTGCGTCGTGCACACGCTCGTCTTGGGGGTCACCGTGGCCCAGCAGCAGCGGGACGGGCTGAAGGGGATGCAGTTGCTGAGGGAGGTGAGTCTCACCTTTTGTCCCACCCAGCGGCTTCTCTTCCCAGCAGCTCTCAGCTGAGGTGGTACCCGTTTTGGAGATGGGGGTGGCATTGTTTTCTTTGCCCTTGAGTCAGAATGTCAGGGGGCAGGGGTCGTGGTCTGGGGTTCTCATCTGCCTGTGCAGGAAGGACCAGCTCTCCCTCAACCCCTGGCGTTGCAATAGAGCTCGTCTGTGGTTGGCCTTAGGGGTTGGAGGATTTCCGGACATTGGCCACTCTGTCACCTGTGCCCAGCCCGCGTGGGTGGCAGGAAGGCCCGCCTGGGCCTGGTCTTGAGCGAGGCAGCCTTGTGTTTGTCGTTGAGCTCTGCTGGGAAGACCTCTTGTGGGGAAAGAGGGCACCCTTGGCTTCTGGTCTCTAGCTTGTCATCGACTGGTTTCGGCGAGAGACTGAGTGTGTGGACTCAGTGCTCCTCTGTCAAATGGGGACAGAGTTGGCCTGCCTAAAGTGGTTGTTATTAAGATCAAAGGTTGTGGGTAACCTCAGATAAGGAGACGTGAAGGACTGTGTGTTTGTCGTAAATCCCACTTCTGCTGGGAGCTCAGGGTGCCCGAGCAGTCAGATGATGTAGGGAGTGGTGGTCTCCCCACAGAAGGCATGTCATGGGGATGCAAATGGGGCCAGGGTCTCCGGCCACAGTGAGGGGGTGTCTGCTGGTCCCGGAGGATGCCTTCCTGTGGAAGGGGCGAAATTTTGGCCTCAGCTTAACTAATAGATAGTCTTGTGCTCCCACTGGGTGCCAAGACCCTGAGTAGGTTCTGAGGGGCCACAGAGATCGGGAGGTGTGATTCCTGGCCTTCTGCACTTATTATCTGGTAACCTATCTGGGGGCGGGGGCTCCACAGGGCTTAGAGTCAATGAATTCCACAGCTCTGCGTCCTACCCACTACCTGCTTATTTTATATATGAGCCCAGAGATGGAGAGTGACCTGTCTAAGGCCACACAGCTAGTTGTGGCAGTCAGCGGCTGGAATGTCCATTTCTAGATTCCCATTTCAGTGCTCTTGCTACTACTTCACACTGCTACCGCCATCTTGGCCAAAGTCATTAGTCTCCTGTGATTGGGGGCTGAGTGTCCAGGGGCGCAGCAGTGCCGTTGGTGGTTGATGCAAGAAACCTGTGGGGCCGTCCCATTGCCTCCCGCTTAGTTAGATTGAAACACAGGTTTTTCTTCTGTTTTAAATTTTTCCTAGTTCTTGGACCAATATTCTTCCTGTTTTCCCATTCTGGCTCATACAGTGTCCTCTCTCACAGAAGCTTTGTGTCTTGATGCTGCAGGGGCCCAGCCCTGGGCTGGTGCACACGGATTGGTGCAGGCACACAGAAAAGTCCCTTTTTCTCCCAATGCCCTGTGCGTAAAGGGTGACAGCCTGCCATTCCCCTCATGACTTGCGGGTTGTTGAACCTAAGGTTGTGCTGCTGCCAGCTGAGGGCCCTGCTGGAAGCTGTCTGGGCAAGAATGGCGAGAGGCATTCCTATCAGGAATCGGTGACAAGCACAGCTTGGGGGCAGATAGGTGGGCATGGCAGCCTCTGGGGCCTGGGATCAAACTCTGAACCCTTTCCTTTTACTGAACAGTCACTTCTAGCCCTTTCCTCTCTGCCAGGGCCCCTGGACCACATGAGTTTCCCATGTGCTTTGCTGCCCATGAAGGGAGCAAATCAGAAATTCTCCCCACTGGAGCCCAAGAGGCTGAACCCTTGATTGCTGGTGTCCTTTGGGCGCTGCTAAGAAAAACTCCAAAAGATTAGGAAACAGAAAAAAAAGATAAAAAAATAAGTAAATCAAGAATAGCAATATTAGCATCCCAGGAGAGCATGACCTTGACATGGAGGCAGTGCCTTAGATGCAGCTTTGGGACTAGATGGGGAGGGAGAGGTGACTCCCAAGGTCCATTTGGGAGCCCGAGATAGAATGCAGGAGGCCCCAGCTTTCAGTGGGCTGTGTTCCAGAAGTTTCTGAGTCACTTGTTTGGGACTAATGTGACTTTTATATATATATATATATATATTTATTTATTTATTTATTTATTTATTTATTTATTTTTAACAATTTTAAAAAATATTTATTTAGGCTGCACCAGGTCTTAGTTGCAGCATGCAGGATCTTTAGTTGCAGCATGCATGCGGGATCTGGTTCCCCCACCAGGGATCAAACTTGGGCCCCCTGCATTGGGAGCGTGGAGTCTTACCCACTGGACCATCAGGGAAGTCCCATCATGTGACTTTTTGAAAGGTGCCTGGGTTCCCAGGCCCACTCACCAAAGTCTTAAGTCACAGTGTCCCTGCATTTGGTCTCTCAGAATATGGTGGAACTCTGAGCCCCCTGTGGCCCCGTGTTGTCATGGAGAGAGCACCTAGACACCGACCTCCCCCCCCCCCCCCCCCCGGCCATGGAATGAAGCTCGCTCACCTGCCTGCAGCTCCCCTGGTCCCCTGTTACCTCCCGGCATGGGGCACCATCAGGGATAGGAGTGGGCAGGGGCTGGAGGACAGGGATATGAGAACCGGCAACCAGACCCCCTCTCCCCCCACAATCAGAGTAGCACCAGCCCCCGGCACCTCCTTGCTTTGCTTTCTTCTGCCCATAGACTCCCTTTTTCTTTCTCTTCTCCCGTCACCTGTTGGCTCCAGCCAGAGACCCCCTTCTGGGCTGGTGGGGGGATGAACCCAGTTTCCCAGTTAGAAGCAGACACTGGATTTCTGGGGGTTTGTGAGTGCTGCTGTCACCGGCAGCACTGAAGGAACCTTTCCAGTGCCCAAGTCTTCTTCCTCTGCACCCTTCATCCCCTCAAACCCGTATTTGGCTCTGTGGGAGAAAGACAGAAGGACACAGGGGCCTCAGGGTAGCCTGAAGTGTCAGAGACAAGCCACACAGCCTGCGTTGCCTGGGTTCTTCTCTTGGGAGGTAGGCAGGTCGGGGTTCCCACTGAACAGCAGGTGGAGTCCGGGGCTGTGAGATGGGGCGATGCTGGGGCTCCGTTTATCAGTGAATGGGTGGCTCTAACTGAGCAACAGGTACGGCCTCGCAGCCTTTGGGGTCTGGGACTGAAGGGCGTCAGATCATGTCGTCGGAGGCTGTGGTGGAGGAGAGCGCGGCATGGGGTTGGAGGGAGGGAGGAGCAAGCTGCGCTGGCAGGCCTTTCCCACATCCCTCCCCTTGCCTGGCTCCTGGCCCAGCTTGCCTTTTACTCACCCCGAGCCGCCCAAGGGGTGAGCTGATGAAGCAGGAGGGGGTGGAGGGCAGGACCAGGTAGCTGCTGATGGGGGAGGATGAAGGGGGAGATGGGAGTGGGGAGAAAATGCAGCCGAGGTAGGGAACATTCCTGCGGCCCGTGGCTGCTCCCAAGACCCTCACATGTGCCTCACAGACACCTGTTAGCTTCTGACAGGGTCCTTAAAGGAATGAGACTGTGGCAAGTTAGGAGCGAGGAACCCCTGAAAAATATTTTATAGCTTTATTTCACAGCAGAAAGGCTATTTAGGGGCAAAACTCTCTCTTGGCGTTACTAGCCTGTTAAGACCTTTATTCACAAATGAGAACATGATAGAGCAGTGGATGTGTGATTCCTTTCACACCTACAAACCACAGAGCAAATCATTCGCCCGGTGAGTGAACATTCGGCTCCGGGGGGCTTCAGTGGGGAGGGTGTGAGGAAGCTGATGCTTCAGGTGCCCTGTCTGTAGGCTGCAGCTAAAGTTCATACACATCGTCTCAATCAATCCTGGGTGCTACTGGCTCCATTTTACAGATGAGGAAACTGAGACTCAGGAGGACGAGAGAAGACAGAGGGGCTGGATAACTAGGGAGGGATCACTGGTGAGTGAGATGGTGGGTGTGAGGGGCAGGGGGCTTCCCTGAAAGCCTCTTTTTCTCTGGAAGCTGGCATCTGGTCCTCCTTCCTGCATCTGTGGCTGCCCCCAGATGCCTTTGCTATAAGCAGTGTTGAAGAATAGTGCCAAGAGGTGGGAGGACCTAAAATATCATAGGAAGCGCCCCTCTGTTTCACCCTGGGAATTGGTTGCAAGGGCAGGGAGAAGCCTGTGACAGAATGTTCCTGTTGGGAACGTGGCCAGGAGTGTATGAGAAGTGAGTGGGGGAAGCAGGAACGGGAGCTGGGCGGGGAGGCAGCAGCCTGGGGCTCTGAGCAGCTGAGGCGTGTGTGCAGGACACAGGCTGGGAGGGGGCAAAGCCAACCCGGTTCTTGGTCCTTTGGCCCTGGGCTCTGCCCCTGTCCCACAGATGGCTCATCCTCTACAAAAAGCGTGCAGATGGGTATCATGTAGGAACCGGGATAATAAGGAAATGCACAGAAGGGGACCAGGAGGCCATCGAATCCAGCTGCACGTGGGGGGAAGAATAGTCAATTATTGAACATGTAAACAACTTTGCAGAAAGTTCCCCCCTCAATGCTTCCCCTGGTCACATTTCTCTGGGGCCTTTTCTGATCCTTTTCTGTGTGTAAACAGGGTGTTTCCAGTCTGGCATCATCGTGCAAATGCATTTTAGGTCCCACCTTTCACCCACGTGATTTCACTGACATTTTGCCATGCACATCGGAGTCCTCGTGTTTATTATTTTAAATCAACACTTTGTCATCAGCCGGGTTTTTCTGGAGAGGGCCGCGTCAGTGGGGCCAGGGCCAGGCACCAGTCTCCATGCCAAAGTCTGGTGAAATCTCCAAGAGGCAGAATTGCTAGGACTCCAGGTTATTCTGCAATTTCTTCATCAATGTGCAGTGAATCCCAGTAGGGTGCTCCAACCCCGAATAAACCTTCAGCCAACCCCCAGCTGTCCCCTCATGAACATATGCACTCGTGATGATCTACTTTACCGCGGGTACAGTCCTGACCGACACTCAGACGTGTGAGCTCAGAGATAACCCCTAGGTGGAAACCCAGCGAACATGGGGATGGACAAGGTACTCAGTTTACTGAACTCTTGCTGTATTTCAGTCAAGTATTTTCCAGCAAGAGGTAGAAAGTATTTTCTTTTTACAGATGGGGAAACTGAAATGTGTGATGAGTGAAATGGCTTGTCCGGAGCCACATAGCTAGAAGGTAGAGGAGCAGGGTTCGAATATAGGTCAGTGGGATTCCAGAGTTCCTTCTCTTCTGCAGTCATAAAAGATCTTCCGTAATAGTCTGTTGAGATACAGTTCCAACAGGATTGGGTCTTTAGTTTCTCCACCCACAACCATGAGAAGGAACAACATGGGGGTTGAGGAGGTGTTTCTAGCGGCAGAAGTATTGCCGCTGATCAAGGAGCAGAGCTGTCTGGGGGTTCAGTGTTGCAGCCGACATTCCTTATGCACCTTTAGGAGGCATTGTTACATTACAGGACATTGTAGTAACCAATATCTGTAATCATGACGCCCACTTCAAGAGAATATTAAATTACAGTCAGTATAAAGTGAGGTCTAATACTGCATTCTAAAAACGTTTTTGTCAGAAATGGATAAGAACACATTTGGACAAATAAGGATTACATTTTGGCTCTCTAGGAAGTTCACTAATGTGGGTTGGCCCGTTTCTCAGTGGCATTACTGCACATGTATTCCTTCATTTACCCTGTTTCAGTTATCCATGGTTATATAACATATAACCTCAAAATTTAAAGCAATAACAACTGTTCTTGGCTTAAAACAATAACAGTTTATCTCATGATTCTCTGGGTTGACTGTGCTCAGCTGGATGCTTCTCTGCCTCACGTGGCACTGGCCGAGGTCACTCACTTGGCTGCCTGGACTATTTCATTCATTGCCGACATTCAGCTGACAGCTTTGTTGGCAAGCTCTAAGAAGGCCTTACTCACATGTCTGAAGCCGTTGAGCTTCTCCAGTGACCCCTCCAAGTGGTTAGCTTGGGCTTCCTCACGGCATGGTGGTGTCTGGGAGACAGTGGTAGCTATCAGAGGTTTTAAAGGCTAGACCCATCACTATTGGTCAAAGCACATCACAGGGGTAACCCAGGTGCAAGATAAGGGGAAATTGATTCTACGCCTTGACATGAGGGTGATATGTACATACAGGGAAGGAAGGAATGGAGGGCAGCTGTCTTCTGAGGCTATTTACTAAACCAGGTGGCACGTGGTGGATGTTGGGGAGAAGAGATGAAGAGAGCCATGAGTCTGGGTGGGGTACCACAGGATGCCTCAGAAGTGAGAAATGTGGTCCACTGTCTAGTTGGCTGTATAGTCAGCCCTCTGTATCTGTGAATGTGAAAGCTGCAGATATGGAGGGCCGACTGCCTTCGTTGTACTGTGCCATTTTATATATGCCATTGCTGTCCACGGAGGCCCCTAGAACCAGTCTTCTGAAGATACTGAGAGATGACTGTATGTAACTTTTTGAAGGTATTGGTTCTCTATGAGAGCCAATACATCATTTCTAAGATTTTTCAGAAAGTTAGAAACTGCATCGCACATGAAAAGATGATGGCTCGTGGTTCACCTGCATGGGCTTTGCCTTACCTTACCTTCAGAAGAAGAATTTTTTTTCTTAACTTTTCCAACACGCATACCCTCTCTGTCCAGGGTACTGCACTAGGTTACGGGGAGGCACACCTGCCTCTAGTCACGACCCCAGCACCAGTGCCGGCCCTTTCTGTCCACATGTCAGCTAGATGGGCAGCCTGGCTCTCATGTTTGTATTCCTTTCCCAGGAGGTGGGAATTTGCCAGTGTGCATCCTTCAGAAACATGTCGAATTTGTCTTCCTAGCAGGTTGTTGTTTGCCTCAAGGAGAGTAAGACCAATAGCACAGGCCCTCTGCAGCCCCTTGCAGTGCCTTGGTCCTGACTGTCACTCTATAAATGTTTGTTGAATAAATACCTTCCTGCTTTGCTTTTATCTTTACTTCCTTCCTCATCAACTCTGGTTGACAGTTTGATAAATTTTTGGTTAGATCCAGGCTAGGGAAATGTTCTGGTGCTAACCTAAGTGATTTGAGAATGATGTTTTTAAAGCAAGACTTATATAACTCTTCAAGAGTGCTAATCAGCACTCCTTTGCCACTTTTTTTTTTTTTTTTTTTTTTTTTTTTTTTTTTTTTT